>NC_048574.1:5020137-5112637 GCF_013265735.2 Oncorhynchus mykiss | reverse complement strand
CAACAGGTGTAGTAGACCTCACAGTGAAATGCTGAATACAACAGGTGTAGTAGACCTCACAGTGAAATGCTGAATACAACAGGTGTAGTAGACCTCACAGTGAAATGCTGAATACAACAGGTGTAGTAGACCTCACAGTGAAATGCTGAATACAACAGGTGTAGTAGACCTCACAGTGAAATGCTGAATACAACAGGTGTAGTAGACCTTACAGTGAAATGCTGAATACAACAGGTGTAGTAGACCTCACAGTGAAATGCTGAATACAACAGGTGTAGTAGACCTCACAGTGAAATGCTGAATACAACAGGTGTAGTAGACCTCACAGTGAAATGCTGAATACAACAGGTGTAGTAGACCTCACAGTGAAATGCTGAATACAACAGGTGTAGTAGACCTCACAGTGAAATGCTGAATACAACAGGTGTAGTAGACCTCACAGTGAAATGCTGAATACAACAGGTGTAGTAGACCTCACAGTGAAATGCTGAATACAACAGGTGTAGTAGACCTTACAGTGAAATGCTGAATACAACAGGTGTAGTAGACCTTACAGTGAAATGCTGAATACAACAGGTGTAGTAGACCTTACAGTGAAATGCTGAATACAACAGGTGTAGTAGACCTTACAGTGAAATGCTGAATACAACAGGTGTAGTAGACCTCACAGTGAAATGCTGAATACAACAGGTGTAGTAGACCTTACAGTGAAATGCTGAATACAACAGGTGTAGTAGACCTCACAGTGAAATGCTGAATACAACAGGTGTAGTAGACCTTACAGTGAAATGCTGAATACAACAGGTGTAGTAGACCTTACAGTGAAATGCTGAATACAACAGGTGTAGTAGACCTTACAGTGAAATGCTGAATACAACAGGTGTAGTAGACCTCACAGTGAAATGCTGAATACAACAGGTGTAGTAGACCTTACAGTGAAATGCTGAATACAACAGGTGTAGTAGACCTCACAGTGAAATGCTGAATACAACAGGTGTAGTAGACCTCACAGTGAAATGCTGAATACAACAGGTGTAGTAGACCTCACAGTGAAATGCTGAATACAACAGGTGTAGTAGACCTCACAGTGAAATGCTGAATACAACAGGTGTAGTAGACCTCACAGTGAAATGCTGAATACAACAGGTGTAGTAGACCTCACAGTGAAATGCTGAATACAACAGGTGTAGTAGACCTCACAGTGAAATGCTGAATACAACAGGTGTAGTAGACCTCACAGTGAAATGCTGAATACAACAGGTGTAGTAGACCTTACAGTGAAATGCTGAATACAACAGGTGTAGTAGACCTCACAGTGAAATGCTGAATACAACAGGTGTAGTAGACCTCACAGTGAAATGCTGAATACAACAGGTGTAGTAGACCTCACAGTGAAATGCTGAATACAACAGGTGTAGTAGACCTCACAGTGAAATGCTGAATACAACAGGTGTAGTAGACCTCACAGTGAAATTCTGAATACAACAGGTGTAGTAGACCTTACAGTGAAATGCTGAATACAACAGGTGTAGTAGACCTTACAGTGAAATGCTGAATACAACAGGTGTAGTAGACCTTACAGTGAAATGCTGAATACAACAGGTGTAGTAGACCTTACAGTGAAATGCTGAATACAACAGGTGTAGTAGACCTCACAGTGAAATGCTGAATACAACAGATGTAGTAGACCTCACAGTGAAATGCTGAATACAACAGGTGTAGTAGACCTTACAGTGAAATGCTGAATACAACAGGTGTAGTAGACCTTACAGTGAAATGCTGAATACAACAGGTGTAGTAGACCTCACAGTGAAATGCTGAATACAACAGGTGTAGTAGACCTCAGTGAAATGCTTACTTACGAGCCCCTAAACAACAATGCAGTTTAAAAAATAAATAAAAAAACATGAAGAATAAGAGATATAAGTAACAAGTAATTAAAGAGCAGCAGTAATGTACATGTAGGTAGAGTTATTAAAAGTGACTGCATAGATGACAACAGAGAGTGGCAGTGGTGTGGAGAGAGGGTGGAAAATCGTCTTACAAATATAACACTTCCATAAAGGCTTTTAATACAAACTTATCAGAAGCCGTGCCGTTTCCCTGAGCACTGGCTCTGTATCTATACACATACAACATATGAGTCCATCCCACATGCAAATGAAGTTACTCCCCTCAGTCCATCTGCCACCATTATCTTTTAGTCTAAGCTTCCTGTTTGTTCACGGCCAATAACGCCCATATCTGCTTTCAGTTAGTTTATAATGGTGGCAAGACCCCTTCACGTCCTAAAAAAATAATATATGCCCAGCTATCCTATGGGCCTATCTCTTTGGCCTTCGTATTTATGTTTTAGCTTGGTGTGCTCTTTGGTATGTTGCCCTTATTAGGACTGGTAGACTGTATGTCCCTCCAACATTGGTGTGTCCAGCTTCTCCTACTTATGGCCTTATGGTTGTTCCACTCCATCTACTCTTTGATATGTTACCCTTTCCAGAATAGCAGATGCATTTAAGTGTCGCCTTCTCCTCTTGTGGTCTGATGTACACATGTTTTTGCTCTATAGTATTATATATATATATATATATATATATATATATATATATATATATATATATATATATATATATATATATATATATATATATATATGTCTCTTTTAGTAACATTATCTCCCACAGTGTCAATGCAAATAGTCTGGGTAGCCATTTGATTAGGCGTTCAGGAGTCTTATGGCTTTGGGGGGGGGTAGAAGCTGTTTAGAAGCCTCTTGGACCTAGACTTGGAGCTCCGGTACCGCTTGCCGTGTGGTAGCAGAGAGAACAGTCTATGACAAGGGTGGCTGGAGTGTTTGACCATTTTTAGGGCCTTCCTCTGACACCGCCTGGTATAGAGGTCCTGGATGGCTGGAAGTTTGGCCCCAGTGATGTACTGGGCTGACATGACCAGCCTTTCAAAGCACTTCATGGCTACAGACGTGAGTGCTACGGGTCGGTAGTCATTTAGGCAGGTTACCTTAGTGTTCTTGGGCACAGGCACTATGGTGGTCTGCTTAAAACATGTTGGTATTACAGACTCGGACAGGGAGAGGTTGAAAATGTCAGTGAAGACACTTGCCAGTTGGTCAGCACATGCTCGCAGTACATGTCCTGGTAATCCATCTGGCCCTGCGGCCTTGTGAATGTTGACCTGTCTAAAGGTATTAATCACATCGGCTGCGGAGAGCGCGATCACACAATCGTCCTTTACAGCTGGTGCTCTCATGCATGTTTCAGTGTTATTGGACTCGAAGCGAGCATAGAAGTAGTTCAGCTCGTCTGGTGGGCTCGTGTCACTGGGCAGCTTGCGGCTGTGCTTCCCTTTGTAGTCTGTAATGGTTTGCGAGCCCTGCCACATCCGATGGGCGTCGGAGCCGGTGTAGTACGATTCAATCTTAGTCCTGTATTGACACTTTGCCTGTTTGATGGTTCGTTGGAGGGCATAGCATGATTTCTAATAAGCTTCCGGGTTAGAGTCCCGCACCTTGAAAGTGGCAGCTCTAGCCTTTAGCTTGATGTGGATGTTGCCTGTAATCCATGGCTTCTGGTAGGGGTATGTACGTACGGTCACTGTGGGGACGATGTCATCGATGCACTTATTGATGAAGCCAATGACTGATGTGGTGTACTCCTCAATGCCATCGGAGGAATCCCAGAACATATTCCAGTCTGTGCTGCAAAACAGTCCTGTAGCTTAGCTTCATCTGAACACGTTTTTATTGATCTAGTCACTGGTGCTTCCTGCCTTAATTTTTGCTTGTAAGCAGGAATCAGCAGGGTAGAATTATGGTCAGATTTGCCAATTTGAGGGCAAGTGGGAGCTTTGTATGCTTCTCTGTGTGGTGGTCCAGAGATCTTTTCCCTCTGGTTGCAGATTTCACATGCTGATAGAAATTTGGTAAAACGGATTTAAGTTACCCTGCATTAAATTCCCCAGCTACTAGGAGCGCCGCCTCTGGGTGAGCATTCTTGTTTGCTTATGGCAGAATACAGCTCATTCAATGCTGTCTTAGTGCCAGCCTCTGACTGTGCTGGTATATAAACAGCTACAAAGAATACAGATGAGGTAGGTAGTGTGGTCTACAGCTTATCATGATATACTCTACCTCAGGCGAGCAATAGCTCGAGACTTCCTTAGATATCGTGCACCAGCTGTTTTTTAGAAAAATACATAGTTCCTTGTCTTAACAGACACCACTGTTCTATCCTGCCGGTACAGTGTATAAACAACCAGTATGTTGATAGTGTCGTCGTTCAGCCACGACTCCGTGAAGCATAAGATATTACAGATTTTAAAGTCCCGTTGGTAGTTTAATCTTCCCCGTAACTCGTTGATTTTATTCTCCAAAGATTGCACGTTTGTTGGCAGAATGGAAGGAAGTGGGGGTTTATTCGATCGCCTACAAATTCTCAGAAGGCAGCCCGCTCTCCGGCCCCTCTTCACGCAAATCACGGGGATCTGGGCCTGTTTCCAAGGGAGCAGTCAGAGTCGTGAAAGGAGATGTCCTGGGGCTGGATTCACAAAACTTTCTTTAAGAAATGTCCTTTTTAACTGCCATTTTTCTCCTTAACTAGACTTATGAAGAAAGTTAAGCAAAGTTGCTATTCCTCAATAAAGTTATTGGAAATTTTCTTTAGGTTTTTCCTCAGTTTCTTTCTAAGAAAACAATTAAGAAGAAACACGCATTATCTAGTGTAACAGTATAGCTTCCGTCCCTCTCCTCGCCTCGAACCAGGGACCCTCTGCACACATCGACAACTGACACCCTCGAAGCATCGCTCCACAAAAGCCGCGGCCCTTGCGGAGCAAGGGGAACCACTACTTCAAGGTCTCAGAGCGAGTGACATCACCGATTGAAATGCTATTAGCGCGCACCACCGCTAACTAGCTAGCCGTTGCATATTGGTTACACTAGCTAGCTTGTAATTAACTATATATTACAATATATAGCCAGCAGCATACCACTCAGTATACCACCCTGCATACCACTGCTGGCTTGCTTCTGAAGCTAAGCAGGGTTGGTCCTGGTCAGTCCCTGGATGGGAGACCAGATGCTGCTGGAAGTGGTGTTGGAGGGCCAGTAGGAGGCACTCTTTCCTCTGGTCTAAAAAAAATATCCCAGGGCAGTGATTGGGGACACTGCCCTGTGTAGGGTGCCGTCTTTCGGATGGGATGTTAAATGAGTGTCCTGTCTCTCTGAGGTCATTAAAGATCCCATGGCACTTATCGTAAGAGTAGGGGTGTTAACCCTGGTGTCCTGGCTAAATTCCCAATCTGGCACTCAAACCATCACAGTCACCTAATAATCCCCAGTTTACAATTGTGAATGTGTTCTCAGTCACCTGACCTGGTAAAATAACAGATAAAATAAATATCCTAGAAATGTTAAATAGCTAGCGCTATCTTGTCAAGTTGCAAAGAACTTGGACCACTTCATTTTTACAGTGTCATTGTCCCTTGCCATAGCCCCTGACGGCAGAGACAGACTCGGCCACTCTAGCCCATCCTTTCTTTTTGGTCTCTGTAGTGACCCAGCAGTTAACAACAGTGTTGCCAACTAATTTTCTGGGTTAGAGACAGGTTGATTTGTTGCTAAATGACGTTGTGATGTCATTGCGTGATAACGTAAAGCTGGGTCATTACGTAGAATACACAATAACGTTTACTCAAATTGAACTGGCCATCTCGGGAAAAAAAATAAATATGATTTGACATTTGTTCAGGTACAGACTCCCACTCGTTTCTGTACAATTTTGATTGATACATGTTGATTGATGTTGTAAGTTCTGTTCAAGATCAAAACATTCGTGACCAACTACTATATTCATTGGGTTTGTCTCGTCGAACCCGAACTACTGCCGACGTCACTCACACGGCACTATGGCAACCAGGCCACTGCGTGTTGTGACTGAGTGTGTGACAGAGAAACTCGTTGTTGTGTCATTTAGAGGGAAAATACGTGCATTTTAGTATTCGAGTCACTTTTCAAAAGTTGCTAAAAGTTCCAAATACATTTTTAAAAGTAGCTAAATTTGTGGCTAGGTGCTGTTAGCAAGGGTAGTCTGAAAAGTTGCTAGATCTAGCAACAAAATGTCTAAATTGGCATCACTGGTTAGCAAGTCTCCCCAAACAGCAATCTTTTCCTGGCTGCTATTTCCAATACCCTCACTTCAATCTCCTTTCTTGGTTATCCATTTATGATTATGATATAGCTAGTCTGGTGGCTATAATGTGTGAGAAATAACGAAATAACCAAATCCAATCGTTCCTGTTACACAGGCGTATTTATTGGTCACTAATGTCACATAATATATTTACGAAGTTCCACACAAAACTACGAATTCCTAATAACATTTTGAGGAATTGCATTTACCAACTCTTATAAACGTCCTATTTGTTCCCCCCCCCTTAAGAAACTTCTTAAGTGTTTTCGTAAGTAACGTTTTGTGAATCCGGTCTCTGATGTCAAGACGTTATTTTCGGTCATAAGAAACGGAAGCGTCAACATTATGTACAAAATAAGTTACAAACAACACAAATTAAACGAAGAAGAAAGAAAAAACCCTCCACACAGTCGGTTGGGGGTCACGTAAAACGTCTGCCTGACGTATTTATTTGGGGGGATGAAAGGATGGAGTAGCCTACCTTGCATAGAACTTCTTTCCAACTCCGGGCAAACCTCTGATAATGATGAGATTCTTTTTGCTTCGTTTTCGTCTTCTTCCATTCGCCATTTTGTCTTTTACACCTCCTTATCAACAGCACATCACCAGATGTCCTCTGTGGTTCAGAGAACACGCCCTACCATAGACACTGGGAGAACTATTATTTTAAAAATGTAGAAAATCAACTTGTTGTTTTTTTTCCGGCGCAACAAATAGTTACTTTAAAGGTGACTAAAAACGAATTGAATGCAGGTCCGCCCCCCCGCCCCCCAAAAAGTACAACTTTTTCTAAACAATTTGAATACAGATCTAAGAAACTATTGGATTGGCTGCCTTCAAATAACGGCAGGGCTGTAATCTGGTACTGCATGTTGAAGGTAGAAATACAATGAATAGAGCATACACAATCTTCTACACTATTCCAATCCATCTGACAGTCATATTGGATCTACACAATAATATCTATTTCTATCTGATCATTCAGTTAGTATCCATAGCTCCAAGTGTACATGATCAAGTCAAACCAATTAACCAATTATATTTTATATAGATGATACTTTAAATACAATGTGAAGGTCAACTACTGTATGTCTCTCTAATGTATGTCTCTCTACTGTATGTCTCTCTAATGTATGTCTCTACTGTATCTCTCTACTGTATGTCTCTACTGTATCTCTCTACTGTATGTCTCTCTACTGTATGTCTTTCTACTGTATGTCTCTCTACTGTATGTCTCTCTAATGTATGTCTCTACTGTATCTCTCTACTGTATGTCTCTCTACTGTATGTCTCTACTGTATCTCTCTACTGTATGTCTCTCTACTGTATGTCGCTACTGTGTGTCTCTACTGTATGTCTCTACTGTATGTCTCTCTAATGTATGTCTCTACTGTATGTCTCTCTACTGTATGTCTTTCTACTGTAAGTCTCTACTGTGTGTCTCTACTGTATGTCTCTATTGTATATCTCTCTACAATGTCTCTCTACTGTGTGTCTCTACTGTGTGTCTCTACTGTATGTCTCTACTGTATGTCTCTCTAAAGTGTCTCTCTACAGTGTCTCTCTAAAGTCTCTCTCTACAGTGTCTCTCTACTGTTTGTCTCTACTGTATGTCTCTCTACTGTTTGTCTCTACTGTATGTCTCTCTACTGTATGTCTCTCTACTGTATGTCTCTACTGTGTCTCTCTACTGTATGTCTATCTACTGTGTCTCTCTACTGTATGTCTATCGACTGTATGTCTCTCTACTGTATGTCTCTCTACTGTATGTCTCTATTGTATGTCTCTACTGTATGTCTCTACTGTATGTCTCTCTACTGTATGTCTATACTGTATGTCTCTACTGTATGTCTCTCTACTGTATGTCTCTACTGTATGTCTCTACTGTATGTCTCTCTACTGTATGTCTCTACTGTATGTCTCTACTGTATGTATCTCTACTGTATGTCTCTACTGTATGCCTCTACTGTATGTCTCTACTGTATGTCTCTCTACTGTTTGTCTCTACTGTATGTCTCTCTACTGTGTGTCTCTTCTGTATGTCTCTCTACTTTATGTCTCTCTACTGTATGTCTCTACTGTATGTCTTTACTGTATGTCTCTACTGTATGTCTCACTACTGCATGTCTCTACTGTATGTCTCTCTACTGTATGTCTCTCTACTTTATGTCTCTCTACTGTATGTCTCTACTGTATGTCTCTCTACTGCATGTCTCTACTGTATGTCTCTCTACTGCATGTCTCTCTATTGTATCTCTCTCTACTGTTTGTCTCTCTACTGTATGTCTCTCTACTGTATGTCTCTACTGTATGTCTCTCTACTTTATGTCTCTCTACTGTATGTCTCTATTGTATCTCTCTCTACTGTATGTCTCTCTACTGTATGTCTCTCTACTGTATGTCTCTACTGTATGTCTCTCTACTGTATGTCTCTACTGTATGTCTCTCTACTTTATGTCTCTCTACTGTATGTCTCTACTGTATGTCTCTCTACTGTATGTCTCTACTGTATGTCTCTCTACTGTATGTCTCTACTGTATGTCTCTCTACTGCATGTCTCTGGAATATGTGCCGTGGAATATTGTCTCAGGAATATTATATAACTAATATAACTAAAAAACTAATAACTAAATAATATCTTACAAGAACTTATGAATTCAATGTAATACTTCAGTACAAAGTATCAGAAGCTGTGTTGTTCCGAGGAACAACCAGTTTCCCTGAGCCCTGGCTCTGTATCTATACACATACAGCACAGGAGTTCATCCCACATGCAAATGAAGTTACTCCCCTCAGTCCATCTGCCACCATTATCTTTTAGTCTAAGTTCCTCAGTTGTCCACGCCTAATAACGCTCGCATATACATATATCCTATATATATATATATTAGCTCCCACAACAGCCGTGAAGAGGGCACGACAAAACATATTCCCCCCTCAGGAGGCTGAAAAGATTTGGCATGGGTCAGAGATTTGGCCGTGTGGTGCCAGGACAACAACCTCTCTGTAACGGCTGTCCTCCTCCTCGTAGGATCGGAGGACCAATGTAACGGCTGTCCTCCTCCTCCTCGTAGTTGATCGGAGGACCAATGTAAGGGCTGTCTTCCTCCTCCTCATAGTCGATCGGAGGACCAATGTACCGGCTGTCCTCCTCCCCATAGGATCGGAGGACCAATGTAACGGCTGTCCTCCTCCCCATAGGATCGGAGGACCAATGTAACGGCTGTCCTCCTCCTCGTAGGAGCGGAGAACCAATGTAACGGCTGTCCTCCTCCTCGTAGGATCGGAGAACCAATGTAACGGCTGTCCTCCTCCTCCTCGTAGTCGACCGGAGGACCAATGTAACGGCTGTCTTCCTCCTCCTCGTAGGATCGGAGGACCAATGTAACGGCTGTCCTCCTCCTCCTCGTAGTCGATCGGAGGACCAATGTAACGGCTGTCTTCCTCCTCCTTGTAGTCGATCGGAGGACCAATGTAACGGCTGTCTTCCTCCTCCTCGTAGGATCGGAGGACCAATGTAACGGCTGTCTTCCTCCTCCTCGTAGGATCGGAAGACCAATGTAACGGCTGTCTTCCTCCTCCTCGTAGGATCGGGGGACCAATGTAAGGGCTGTCTTTCTCCTCCTCGTAGTCGATCGGAGGACCAATGTAAGGGCTGTCTTCCTCCTCCTCGTAGGATCGGAGGACCAATATAATGGCTATCTTCCTCCTCCTCATGGTCGATCAGAGGACCAATGTAACGGCTGTCTTCCTCCTCCTCGTAGGATCGGAGGACCAATGTAAGGGCTGTCCTCCTGCTCCTCGTAGGATCGGCGGACCAATGTAACGGCTGTCTTCCTCCTCCTCGTAGGATCGGAGGACCAATGTATGGGCTGTCCTCCTGCTCCTCGTAGGATCGGAGGACCAATGTAAGGGCTGTCTTCCTCCTCCTCGTAGGATCGGAGGACCAATGTAACGGCTGTCTTCCTCCTCCTCGTAGGATCGGAGGACCAATGTAACTGCTGTCCTCCTGCTCCTCGTAGTCGATTGGAGGACCAATGCGCAGCGTGGTACGTGTTCATACGTGTTCATTTTATTAAAACAATCGAACACTGAAACAGAACAATAAACCACACGTGAAATAACCAAACCGAAACAGTTCCGTGTGGAACAGACACAGACACAGAAAATAAACACCCACAAAACACAGGTGGGAAAAGGCTACCTAAGTATGATTCTCAATCAGAGACAACTAACGACACCTGCCTCTGATTGAGAACCATGCCAGGCCAAACGCAAAACACAACATAGAAAACGGAACAAACCCACCCAACTCACGCCCTGACCATACTAAAACAAAGACATAACTAAAGAGCCAAGGTCAGAACGTGACACTCTCCCTCATCTTGATCAAGACAAAGGAGATGATTGTTGACTACAGGAAACAAACTAACATGGTCCAAACACACCAAAGACAGTTCTGAAGAGGCCACTACAGAACCTATATTCCCCTTCAGGAGACTGAAAAGATTTGGCATGGGTCCTCAGATCCTCAAAAGGTTCTACAGCTGCACCATCGAGAGCATCCTGCCTGGTTGCATCACTGCCTGGTACGACAAATGCTCATCCTCCGATCACAAGGCACTACAGAGGGTAGTGCATCACTGGGGACAAGCTTCCTGCCATCCCTCTCCTCTCCTCTCTCCTCCCTCTCTCCTCTCTCTCCTCTCCTCTCCTCTCTCCTCCTCTCCTCTCTCCTCCCTCTTTCCTCTTCTCTCCTCCTCTCCTCTCCTCTCTCCTCCTCTCCTCTCTCCTCTCCTCTCTCCTCCTCTCTCCTCCTCTCCTCTCTCCTCCCTCTCCTCTCCTCTCCCCTCCCTCTCATCTCCTTTATTTCTGGCTCTCTCCATCCCTCTCTCTCAATCTCTTTCTCTGTCTTTTCTCTGCACTCTGAGTGCAAAGTGATATTGGTGTGTGTGTGTGTGTTTGTGTGTGTGTGTGTGTGTGTGTGTGTGTGTGTGTGTGTGTGTGTGTGTGTGTGTGTGTGTGTGTGTGTGTGTGTGTGTGTGTGTGTGTGTGTACTATCGTGTGTTTACTATCATTAACTGAAGACTGATAGTTTTTACCAAAGATTCTCTGTAATTAGTTACTATGCGATTAAACTGAATAATCATGTAACTCTAATTAACTTCAAGTTAATTTAATTAATTAATTAATTAAGGTAATAAGTTCAATGATACCGAATTCCTAGCTGCAGACTAGTAATTAATATCAAAGACTTGTTCTTATTCTGTCGGTATCGATAGTCTAAGAGTTTAACCACGTGGTATGGTTAAAAGATTAAAAGACTCAGCAACCTTTAGCCATCTTGTAATTGAGGTCTGCTGATAATTTCTCAAAGTTGGGTTTTATTCGTAATGGCCAAAGAGGGCTGTCCCAGGATGTCTGACCCTAACTGGGCTCAGGGGCGGTCCAGGATGTCTGGCCCTAACTGGGCTCAGGGGCGGTCCAGGATGTCTGGCCCTAACTGGGCTCAGGGGCGGTCCAGGATGTCTGACCCTAACTGGGCTCAGGGGCGGTCCAGGATGTCTGGCCCTAACTGGGCTCAGGGGCGGTCCAGGATGTCTGGCCCTAACTGGGCTCAGGGGCGGTCCAGGATGTCTGACCCTAACTGGGCTCAGGGGCGGTCCAGGATGTCTGGCCCTAACTGTAACTGGGCTCAGGGGCGGTCCAGGATGTCTGGCCCTAACTGGGCTCAGGGGCGGTCCAGGATGTCTGGCCCTAACTGGGCTCCGGGGCGGTTCTCTGATTTAGTTCAAATCCAATTCCCTTTTTTTGAGTTTTCCTTCATTAAACAGTCCAAAATCACATTGTAAAATTGTGTAAACAGTATCATCCTCACTCATTCATCTTATAAACAATTAGATGTAAAGGTTATATCTGAGGCTATTATATAAACAGCGTTATGGTAATGTGGCCACACCGTCTCCCATGAGCTTCCCCAAGTTGTGACAAACGGCCCAGGTCGTAGCTGGATTCTTCACCGATCTTTTATACTTTCTCCGGAACATGACATTTGTTCGTACCTCAAGTTCTGTGAGGTGGAAGGAATTGCTTTGTTCTCCATGAAAAAACGACTCTCCATAACTGTGTGTCCATGTGGTCTTCTTAGGAATTTACGACCTCTGACCACAGCAGCCTAGTTGAAGTAGGCAAGGGAGGGGAGGGATGGGGTTGTTATACTCAAAGAGGCCAACGTCATGACAGTACTCCCTCCCTCTGTGAGAGCAAAATTGCAAGATTATGTTACAATAATTTTATTGCCGCAAATGATTGTTTTTATGCAACAGAATAGAGGGGGTTGTAAGAGCTCTCGTCTGTGTGTGTTCTGCCGAGGCCTCTGGAACATTTCCCTTTGGGGACATTCCAGAGAGTTATGTTTCTGCTCGTTACCACGGAGACATGGCTCCAGTATGGAGTTGGGGGCCCCAGACACTGGTCTCTATACAATGAAAACTGTTGACACAGCAGATACTGTTAATTTACAGCAGACAGTTTCTCTTCGTACAAATCGTAACATTGCGACCCATTTCATTCATATGTCGTGTGTCATGTAGACTGAAGGAAGATGGACTTATTGTTATAAAATGCTGTGGCTCAAAGCAGCTGGTTGAGTTCTCAGTGATCACCTCCAGCAGCTGGTTGAGTTCTCAGTGATCACCTCCAGCAGCTGGTTGAGTTCTCAGTGATCACCTCCAGCAGCTGGTTGAGTTCTCAGTGATCACCTCCTGCAGCTGGTTGAGTTCTCAGTGATCACCTCCAGCAGCTGGTTGAGTTCTCAGTGATCACCTCCAGGATTACTGACCAGCTCCATTACTGCCTTAATTAAATACTCAAGTTTGATTGTTTTGAAGAAATGTTAAGTCTCTCCTTTTGATGACAATAATTCCACCACACCTCTCTCTCTCTACGTCTCCTCTCTCTCTACGTCTCTCTCTCTTTACGTCTCCTCTCTCTACGTCTCCTCTCTCTACGTCTCTCTCTCTCTACGTCTCTCTCTCTCTACGTCGTCTCTCTCTCTACGTCTCCTCTCTCTACGTCTCCTCTCTCTACGTCTCTCTCTCTACGTCTCCTCTCTCTACGTCTCCTCTCTCTACGTCTCCTCTCTCTACGTCTCTCTCTACGTCTCTCTCTCTACGTCTCCTCTCTCTACGTCTCCTCTCTCTACGTCTCCTCTCTCTACGTCTCCTCTCTCTCTACGTCTCCTCTCTCTACGTCTCTCTCTCTACGTCTCCTCTCTCTACGTCTCTCTCTCTACGTCTCTCTCTACGTCTCTCTCTCTACGTCTCTCTCTCTACGTCTCTCTCTCTACTTCTCTCTCTCTCTACATCTCCTCTCTTTACGTCTCTCTCTCTACGTCTCCTCTCTCTACGTCTCCTCTCCCTACGTCTCCTCTCTCTACGTCTCCTCTCTCTACGTTTCCTCTCTCTACGTCTCTCTCTCTCTACGTCTCCTCTCTCTACGCCTCCTCTCTCTACGTCTCTCTCTCTCTACGTCTCTCTCTCTCTACGTCTCTCTCTCTCTACGTCTCCTCTCTCTACGTCTCCTCTCTCTACGTCTCTCTCTCTCTACGTCTCTCTCTCTCTACGTCTCTCTCTCTCTACGTCTCCTCTCTCTACGTCTCCTCTCTCTACGTCTCTCTCTCTACGTCTCCTCTCTCTACGTCTTTCTCTCTACGTCTCTCTCTCTCTACGTCTCTCTCTCTACGTCTCCTCTCTCTACGTCTCCTCTCTCTACGTCTCCTCTCTCTACGTCTCCTCTCTCTACGTCTCCTCTCTCTCTACGTCTCTCTCTCTCTCTCTACGTCTCTCTCTCTCTACATCTCTCTCTCTACGTCTCCTCTCTCTACGTCTCTCTCTCTCTACGTCTCCTCTCTCTACGTCTCCTCTCTCTATGTCTCCTCTCTCTACGTCTCTCTCTCTACGTCTCTCTCTCTACGTCTCCTCTCTCTACGTCTCCTCTCTCTACGTCTCCTCTCTCTACATCTCTCTCTCTCTCTCTACGTCTCTCTCTCTCTCTCTCTCTACGTCTCTCTCTCTCTCTACGTCTCCTCTCTCTACGTCTCCTCTCTATTTTCTCTCTCCGCTCTTCAACCTGGTGTTGATGTTGGGGAAGATGTCTGACAGTGTGTGTAGCAGGACAAGGTCACTATCTCTGTCGGCTGGGTAGTGAGACAGACAGTGTGTGTAGCAGGACGTGTGTGCGTGTGTGTGTATGTGTGTATGTGTGTATGTATGTGTGTATGTATGTGTATGTGTGTGTGTGTGTATGTGTGTATGTATGTGTGTGTGTATGTGTGTGTGTGTATATGTGTGTGTATGTGTGTGCGTATGTATGTGTGTGCATGTGTGTGTGTATGTGTGTGTGTATGTGTGTGTGTGTGTGTGTGTGTATGTGTGTGCATGTGTATGTGTGTGTGTATGTGTGTGCGCATGTGTGTGCATATGTGTGTGTATGTGTGTGTGTATGTGTGTGTGTGTGGGCGTGAGAAGTCAGTATAAAATGAATTGATTTGTATTCTTGACTTCAGAACGTTAAAAATATAAATAAATCAACCTTTTTGACCTCCGTCTGTTTCATTCGACCAGGATCTGACACATTCTGGTTTACAGACTAAGACCATGTAGCTGGGCCTCTGTCTGTTTCATTCGACCAGGATCTGACACATTCTGGTTTACAGACTGAGACCATGTAGCTGGGCCTCTGTCTGTTTCATTCGACCAGGATCTGACACATTCTGGTTTACAGACTGAGACCATGTAGCTGGGCCTCCGTCTGTTTCATTCGACCAGGATCTGACACATTCTGGTTTACAGACTGAGACCATGTAGCTGGGCCTCCGTCTGTTTCATTCGACCAGGATCTGACACATTCTGGTCTGCAGACTGAGACCATGTAGCTGGGCCTCCGTCTGTTTCATTCGACCAGGATCTGACACATTCTGGTTTACAGACTGAGACCATGTAGCTGGGCCTCCGTCTGTTTCATTCGACCAGGATCTGACACATTCTGGTTTACAGACTGAGACCATGTAGCTGGGCCTCCGTCTGTTTCATTCGACCAGGATCTGACACATTCTGGTTTACAGACTGAGACCATGTAGCTGGGCCTCCGTCTGTTTCATTCGACCAGGATCTGACACATTCTGGTTTACAGACTGAGACCATGTAGCTGGGCCTCCGTCTGTTTCATTCGACCAGGATCTGACACATTCTGGTTTACAGACTGAGACCATGTAGCTGGGCCTCCGTCTGTTTCATTCGACCAGGATCTGACACATTCTGGTTTACAGACTGAGACCATGTAGCTGGGCCTCCGTCTGTTTCATTCGACCAGGATCTGACACATTCTGGTTTACAGACTGAGACCATGTAGCTGGGCCTCCGTCTGTTTCATTCGACCAGGATCTGACACATTCTGGTTTACAGACTGAGACCATGTAGCTGGGCCTCCGTCTGTTTCATTCGACCAGGATCTGACACATTCTGGTTTACAGACTGAGACCATGTAGCTGGGCCTCCGTCTGTTTCATTCGACCAGGATCTGACACATTCTGGTCTGCAGACTGAGACCATGTAGCTGGGCCTCTGTCTGTTTCATTCGACCAGGATCTGACACATTCTGGTTTACAGACTGAGACCATGTAGCTGGGCCTCCGTCTGTTTCATTCGACCAGGATCTGACACATTCTGGTTTACAGACTGACCATGTAGCTGGGCCTCTGTCTGTTTCATTCGACCAGGATCTGACACATTCTGGTTTACAGACTGAGACCATGTAGCTGGGCCTCCGTCTGTTTCATTCGACCAGGATCTGACACATTCTGGTTTACAGACTGAGACCATGTAGCTGGGCCTCCGTCTGTTTCATTCGACCAGGATCTGACACATTCTGGTTTACAGACTGAGACCATGTAGCTGGGCCTCCGTCTGTTTCATTCGACCAGGATCTGACACATTCTGGTTTACAGACTGACCATGTAGCTGGGCCTCCGTCTGTTTCATTCGACCAGGATCTGACACATTCTGGTTTACAGACTGAGACCATGTAGCTGGGCCTCCGTCTGTTTCATTCGACCAGGATCTGACACATTCTGGTTTACAGACTGAGACCATGTAGCTGGGCCTCCGTCTGTTTCATTCGACCAGGATCTGACACATTCTGGTCTGCAGACTGAGACCATGTAGCTGGGCCTCCGTCTGTTTCATTCGACCAGGATCTGACACATTCTGGTTTACAGACTGAGACCATGTAGCTGGGCCTCCGTCTGTTTCATTCGACCAGGATCTGACACATTCTGGTTTACAGACTGAGACCATGTAGCTGGGCCTCCGTCTGTTTCATTCGACCAGGATCTGACACATTCTGGTTTACAGACTGAGACCATGTAGCTGGGCCTCCGTCTGTTTCATTCGACCAGGATCTGACACATTCTGGTTTACAGACTGAGACCATGTAGCTGGGCCTCCGTCTGTTTCATTCGACCAGGATCTGACACATTCTGGTTTACAGACTGACCATGTAGCTGGGCCTCTGTCTGTTTCATTCGACCAGGATCTGACACATTCTGGTTTACAGACTGAGACCATGTAGCTGGGCCTCCGTCTGTTTCATTCGACCAGGATCTGACACATTCTGGTTTACAGACTGAGACCATGTAGCTGGGTCTCCGTCTGTTTCATTCGACCAGGATCTGACACATTCTGGTTTACAGACTGAGACCATGTAGCTGGGCCTCCGTCTGTTTCATTCGACCAGGATCTGACACATTCTGGTTTACAGACTGAGCAGGAGAACAGTGGCAGGAGAACTGTGGCAGGAGAACAGTGGCAGGAGAACAGTGGCAGGAGAACTGTGGCAAGAGAACAGTGGTAGGAGAACTGTGGCAGGAGAACTGCTCTGTTTGTTGCTTTCGAAGGGAAACGTCATTACGCAACAATTATAAATGTGTTATAAACAATGGACATGATTTAAAAATATTTTTAATTATTTAAAAAATAGCCCTTTTTTTATTTCTCGGTATTGAAATGTGGAAGTCATCACTTTGTAATGAGCTGGAGGCAGTATGCATTTGGAAAACATTTGATTGTTTATTAAAACCTGAAAGCTTTACATATTATGAGGCATATTTGACCTTCAAAGTATCCAGAATCCAACCAAACGTGGAGGCCATTATTTTCTAAAGACTTCTACCATTGAGAAACCATTTTTTGGGGGGGTGGGTTTCAAATCAACTTCCTTACATTGTTGTTGTTGTTGTTGTTGTTGTTGTTGTTGTTGTTGTTGTTGTTGCATCATTAGATCTTCCCTCTTTTTGCCTCTCTAACATTTTCATCTGCAGTGTAAAGGACAACTGCCTCTCGTTTACTCCCCTCCCCCACTCCCCTCTCTTTTCTCTCTCTCCTCCCCCACTCCCCTCTCTTTTCTCTCTCTCCTCCCCCACTCCCCTCTCTTTTCTCTCTCTCCTCCCCCACTCCCCTCTCTTTTCTCTCTCTCCTCCCCCACTCCCCTCTCTTTTCTCTCTCTCCTCCCCCACTCCCCTCTCTTTTCTCTCTCTCCTCCCCCACTCCCCTCCCTGTCTCTCTCCCCTCCCCCACTCCCCTCTCTTTTCTCTCTCTCCTCCCCCACTCCCCTCTCTTTTCTCTCTCTCCTCCCCCACTCCCCTCCCTGTCTCTCTCCCCTCCCCCACTCCCCTCTCTTTTCTCTCTCTCTTCCCCCGCTCCCCTCTCTTTTCTCTCTCTCCTCCCCCACTCCCCTCTCTTTTCTCTCTCTCCTCCCCCGCTCCCCTCTCTTTTCTCTCTCTCCTCCCCCACTCCCCTCTCTTTTCTCTCTCTCCTCCCCCGCTCCCCTCCCTGTCTCTCTCTCTCCCCTCCCCCACTCCCCTCTCTTTCTCTCTCCCTTCTCCCTGTCTCTCTACCCTCTCTTTCTCTCCCCTCTCCCCTCCCCCACTCCCCTCTCTTTTCTCTCTCTCCTCCCCCACTCCCCTCTCTTTTCTCTCTCTCCTCCCCCACTCCCCTCTCTTTTCTCTCTCTCCTCCCCCGCTCCCCTCCCTGTCTCTCTCCCCTCCCCCACTCCCCTCTCTTTCTCTCTCCCTTCTCCCTGTCTCTCTACCCTCTCTTTCTCTCCCCTCTCCCCTCCCCCACTCCCCTCTCTTTTCTCTCTCTCCTCCCCCGCTCCCCTCCCTGTCTCTCTCTCTCCCCTCCCCCACTCCCCTCTCTTTTCTCTCTCTCCTCCCCCGCTCCCCTCCCTGTCTCTCTCTCTCCCCTCCCCCACTCCCCTCTCTTTCTCTCTCCCTTCTCCCTGTCTCTCTACCCTCTCTTTCTCTCCCCTCTCCCCTCCCCCCTCTCTTTCTCTCTCCCTTCTTCCTGTCTCTCTCCCCTCTCTTTCTCTCCCCTCTCTTTCTCTCCCCTCCCCCACTCCCCTCCCCTCTCTTTCCTCTCTCTCCTCCCCCGCTCCCCTCTCTTTCGCTCTCCTTCTCCCTGTCTCTCTCCCCTCTCTTTCTCTCTCCCTTCTCCCTGTCTCTCTACCCTCTCTTTCTCTCCCCTCTCTTTCTCTCCCCTCCCCCGCTCTTTCTCTCTCCCTTCTTCCTGTCTCTCTCCCCTCTCCCTCTCCCCTCTCTTTCTCTCCCCTCCCCCGCTCCCCTCTCTTTCTCTCTCCTCTCCCTGTCTCTCTCCCCTCCTCCGCTCCCCTCTTTCTCTCCCCTCCCCCTCTCTTTCTCTCTCCTCTCCCTGTCTCTTTCCCCTCCCCCTCTCTTCTCCCCCTCTTTCTCTCCAGAGTAATGATGATACTGTATCTCTTGACACATTCATGAAAATAATCATGGCCTCTAAACCGTCAAGCTGCATACTGGAGCCTATTCCAACTAAACTACTGAAAGAGCTGCTTCCTGTGCTTGGCCCTCCTACGTTGAACATAATAATATAGCCTCTCTTGAAAAAGCCAAACCTTGACCCAGAAAATATAAAAAACTATCAGCCTATATCGAATCTCCCATTCCTCTCAAACATTTTAGAAAAAGCTGTTGCGCAGCAAGTCACTGCCTTCCTGAAGACAAACAATGTATACGAAATGCTTCAGTCTGGTTTTAGACCCCATCATAGCACTGAGACTGCACTTGTGAAGGTGGTAAATTACCTTTTAATGGCATCAGACCGAGGCTCTGCATCTGTTCTCGTGCTCCTAGACCTTAGTGCTGCTTTTGATACCATCGATCACCACATTCTTTTGGAGAGATTGGAAACCCAAATTGGTCTACACGGACAAATTCTGGCCTGGTTTAGATCTTATCTGTCAGAAAGATATCAGTTTGTCTCTGTGAATGGTTTGTCCTCTGACAAATCAACTGTAAATGTTGGTGTTCCTCAAGGTTCCATTTTAGGACCACTATTGTTTTCGCTATATATTTTACCTCTTGGGGATTTCATTTGAAAACATAATGTAAACTTTTTCTGCTATGCGGATGACACACAGCTGTACATTTTGATTAAATATAGTGAAGCCCCAACATTGCCCTCCCTGGAAGCCTGTGTTTCAGACATAAGGAAGTGGATGGCGGCAAATGTTCTACTTTTAAACTCAGACAAAACAGAGATGCTTGTTCTTGGTCCCAAGAAACAAAGAGATTTTCTGTTGAATCTGACAATTAATCTTAATGGTTGTACAGTCGTCTCAAATAAAACTGTGAAGGACCTCAGATTTACTCTGGACCCTGATCTCTCTTTTGACCAACATATCAAGACCATTTCAAGGACAGCTTTTTTCCATCTACGTAACATTGCAAAAATCTGAAACTTTCTGTCCAACAATGATGCAGAAAAATTAATCCATGCTTTTATCACTTCTAGTTTAGACTACTGCAATGCTCTACTTTCCGGCTACCCGGATAAAGCACTAAATAAACTTCAGTTAGTGCTAAACACGGCTGCTAGAATCCTGACTAGAACCCAAACATGTGATGTAGTCAGTGTAATAAGTAATGTCTCCTCTCCTCCCTGCTCCCCCTGCTGTCTGTACTGCAGACCAAAGCTAAGACAGAACACCCTCAGCAGAGGCCATCTTGGCTCAGATCTCCCCCTGCTGTCTGTACTGCTAAAGCTAAGACAGAACCCCCTCAGCAGATGCCATCTTGGCTCAGATCTCCCCCTGCTGTCTGTACTGCAGACCAAAGCTAAGACAGAACCCCCTCAGCAGATGCCATCTTGGCTCAGATCTCCCCCTGCTGTCTGTACTGCAGACCAAAGCTAAGACAGAACACCCTCAGCAGAGGCCATCTTGGCTCAGATCTCCCCCTGCTGTCTGTACTGCTAAAGCTAAGACAGAACCCCCTCAGCAGATGCCATCTTGGCTCAGATCTCCCCCTGCTGTCTGTACTGCAGACCAAAGCTAAGACAGAACCCCCTCAGCAGATGCCATCTTGGCTCAGATCTCCCCCTGCTGTCTGTACTGCAGACCAAAGCTAAGACATAACACCCTCAGCAGAGGCCATCTTGGCTCAGATCTCCCCCTGCTGTCTGTACTGCTAAAGCTAAGACAGAACCCCCTCAGCAGAGGCCATCTTGGCTCAGATCTCCCCCTGCTGTCTGTACTGCTAAAGCTAAGACAGAACCCCCTCAGTAGAGGCCATCTTGGCTCAGATCTTGGAGGTCTGGTTTTTATAGTTACTGACATGTAATTTTTTATGTGATTTTTTTCACTTTTGTTTTAATTTCTGTTGTTATTTATAATATATTATAAATATTTTTTTTCCGTGCATCTCACTAACTTAACTCTTGACCCATGTGGATATTTCCATGTCCAGCAGTGATTATTTTAAACTGTCCTGTGTAAATGTATCAACTTAAGCTAGATGACTCATGATATGTATAAACCAGTAATTAACTGGAAGTAAATGCTGCTTGCTGTTTCTCTCTCTCTCTCTTTCTCTCATAGTCAAGGACCTGCTCATGAACGACAGGGTGGGTAGTGTTGCAAGTAGACAGACAGACGGACAGACAGACAGACAGACAGACAGACAGACAGACAGACAGGCAGGCAGGCAGGCAGGCAGGCAGGCAGGCAGGCACTGGCCAAGGTTGGTACACAACTTCCCAGACCTTAACCTCTCCTTACTGTGAGTGGACCAAGGTTGGTACACAACCTCCCAGACCTTAACCTCTCTTTACTGTGAGTGGACCAAGGTTGGTACACAACCTCCCAGACCTTAACCTCTCATAACTGTGAGTGGACCAAGGTTGGTACACAACCTCCCAGACCTTAACCTCTCTTTACTGTGAGTGGACCAAGGTTGGTACACAACCACCCTGACCTTAACCTCTTCTTACTGTGAGTGGACCAAGGTTGGTACACAACCTCCCTGACCTTAACCTCTTCTTACTGTGAGTGGACCAAGGTTGGTACACAACCTCCCAGACCTTAACCTCTCATAACTGTGAGTGGACCAAGGTTGGTACACAACCTCCCTGACCTTAACCTCTTCTTACTGTGAGTGGACCAAGGTTGGTACACAACCTCCCAGACCTTAACCTCTCCTTACTGTGAGTGGACCAAGGTTGGTACACAACCTCCCTGACCTTAACCTCTTCTTACTGTGAGTGGACCAAGGTTGGTACACAACCTCCCAGACCTTAACCTCTCCTTACTGTGAGTGGACCAAGGTTGGTACACAACCTCCCAGACCTTAACCTCTCCTTACTGTGAGTGGACCAAGGTTGGTACACAACCTCCCAGACCTTAACCTCTCCTTACTGTGAGTGGACCAAGGTTGGTACACAACCTCCCTGACCTTAACCTCTCCTTACTGTGAGTGGACCAAGGTTGGTACACAACCTCCCAGACCTTAACCTCTCCTTACTGTGAGTGGACCAAGGTTGGTACACAACCTCCCAGACCTTAACCTCTCCTTACTGTGAGTGGACCAAGGTTGGTACACAACCTCCCAGACCTTAACATCTCCTTACTGTGAGTGGACCAAGGTTGGTACACAACCTCCCAGACCTTAACCTCTCCTTACTGTGAGTGGACCAAGGTTGGTACACAACCTCCCTGACCTTAACCTCTCCTTACTGTGAGTGGACCAAGGTTGGTACACAACCTCCCAGACCTTAACCTCTCCTTACTGTGAGTGGACCAAGGTTGCTCTGAAGTGGAAAGGTGGATAAACGAGTCAGGGGCAGGTTTTCTTACATGGAACTAAATGCTCTATTGGCGCTAATTCTTTCTTCTCAAATACTCCTTTCTGTCTCCCCTCTCTGCCGGCTCCCTCCTCTCTCTTGAAGGGGAAAGACAATAGCTCATTAGTACAGTCAGCTGTGCTTAACTGCCTCTGATCACCTTGACTCACATGCCGGGATGGGCTACTGTCCGTGGAGGCAGCCTGCCCTCTGGTGGTTCTTCCACATTACTTATTACATCCTCTCTGTCTCTGTACAACTTCCCAGACCTTAACCTCTCCTCACTTATTACATCCTCTCTGTCTCTGTACAACTTCCCAGACCTTAACCTCTCCTCACTTATTACATCCTCTCTGTCTCTCTGTACAACTTCCCAGACCTTACCCTCTCCTCACTTATTACATCCTCTCTGTCTCTCTGTACAACTTCCCAGACCTTACCCTCTCCTCACTTATTACATCCTCTCTGTCTCTCTGTGCAACGTCCCAGACCTTAACCTCTCCTCACTTATTACATACTCTCTGTCTCTCTGTACAACGTCCCAGACCTTAACCTCTCCTCACTTATTACATCCTCTCTGTCTCTGTACAACTTCCCAGACCTTAACCTCTCCTCACTTATTACATCCTCTCTGTCTCTGTACAACTTCCCAGACCTTACCCTCTCCATACGTATCTCTCTCTCTACCCGTTCAATGTATCCTTGTTTCTAGAAGCACTGCCTCCCTCTCACCCTTACATTCCCTTCCCTGTTACCTGGACCTCTCATTCTCTCCTCCTCTCACTATACTTCTCTCAAAGCAAGTGCTCTTAATCAGTGCTAACCACGGTCCTGTGATGGCTATAGTCATAACATCAGGGCTAACCACGGTCCTGTAATGCTATGGTCATAACATCAGAGCTAACCATGGTCCTGTGATGCTATAGTCATAACATCAGGGCTAACCGTGGTCCTGTAATGCTATAGTCATAACATCAGTGCTAACCATGGTCCTGTAATGCTATAGTCATAACATCAGTGCTAACCATGGTCCTGTGATGCTATAGTCATAACATCAGTGCTAACCATGGTCCTGTAATGCTATAGTCATAACATCAGGGCTAACCATGGTCATGTGACAGCTATAGTCATAACATGTTAATCAGAGCTACCCATGGTTCTGTGATGCTATAGTCATAATGTGTTAATCAGGGCTAACCATGATCCTGTGATGCTATAGTCATAACATCAGGGCTACCCATGGTTCTGTGATGCTATAGTCATAATGTGTTAATCGGGGCTAACCATGGTCCTGTGATGCTATAGTCATAACATCAGAGCTACCCATGGTTCTGTGACAGCTATAGTCATAACATCAGGGCTAACCACGGTCCTGTGATGCTATAGTCATAACATCAGGGCTAACCATGGTCCTGTGACGCTATAGTCATAACATCAGTGCTAACCACGGTCCTGTGATGCTATAGTCATAACATGTTAATCAGGGCTACCCATGGTCCTGTGATGGCTATAGTCATAACATCAGGGCTAACCACGGTCCTGTGATGCTATAGTCATAACATCAGTGCTAACCACGGTCCTGTGATGCTATAGTCATAACGTGTTAATCAGTGCTAACCTTGGTCCTGTGATGCTATAGTCAGAACATCAGGGCTAACCTTGGTCCTGTGATGCTAAAGTCATAACATCAGGGCTAACCATGGTCCTGTGATGGCTATAGTCATAACATCAGGGCTAACCATGATCCTGTGATGGCTATAGTCATAACATCAGGGCTAACCATGATCCTGTGATGGCTATAGTCATAACATCAGGGCTACCCATGGTTCTGTGATGCTATAGTCATAACGTGTTAATCAGGGCTACCCATGGTTCTGTGATGCTATAGTCATAACATCAGGGCTACCCATGGTTCTGTGATGCTATAGTCATAACATCAGGGCTACCCATGGTTCTGTGACAGCTATAGTCATAACATCAGGGCTAACCTTGGTCCTGTGATGCTATAGTCATAACATCAGGGCTAACCATGGTCCTGTGATGCCTATAGTCATAACATCAGGGCTAACTATGGTCCTGTGACGCTATAGTCATAACATCAGTGCTAACCACGGTCCTGTGACGCTATAGTCATAAAATCAGTGCTACCCATGTTTCTGTGATGCTATAGTCATAACATCAGTGCTAACCACGGTCCTGTGACGCTATAGTCATAACATCAGTGCTAACCACGGTCCTGTGATGCCTATAGTCATAACATCAGTGCTAACCATGGTCCTGTGATGCTATAGTCATAACATCAGTGCTAACCACGGTCCTGTGATGCTATAGTCATAACATCAGTGCTAACCATGGTCCTGTGATGCTATAGTCATAACATCAGGGCTAACCATGGTCCTGTGATGGCTATAGTCATAACATCAGGGCTGTGTTGTGTCTTAACCAAGGTGACCATGTCAGTGTGTGTTACACAAGGTGTCAGTGTGTGTTAAACAAGGTGTCAGTATGTTAAGGTTGCAATACTTCTACCAAAGACTGCACCTACACCCCCTGTCATTGGTATAAGCATTGGATTGGTGTTAGCATTGGATTGGTGTTAGCATTGGATTAGTGTTAGCATTGGATTGGTGTTAGCATTGGATTGGTGTTAGCATTGGATTAGTGTTAGCATTTGATTGGTGTTAGCATTGGATTGTGTAAGCATGAGCACTTAGCTGTGTTCATTATAACCAGGCCTTTTGCTATAACATATTAACTTCAGCATACTAACTTCATCTGTCTACCAAGTATTACTCAATAGGAAACAGCACTCAATAACGCTGACACAAGCAGGCTGATGTCTCCACTCACAGCACATAAACAGGAACTGGCCCAACCACAATGCCTTAGTCTCAGTATCGGCCAACGGCTGGCTATGTGAAAACAGGAACTACATACATTAAGACACACAAACTCAAGACACACACATGCTGCACAAGATTATAACTTATCTAGGACACACACACACACACACACCCACCCTGGACTCAAGAAGACAACAAGGACATTGAGCAACGGCTGAAGTGATGGACTGCAGGAGCCAATCATCGGAGACTACGCCTGGACCTGAACCAACCATAGAACCAGAACTTCAAGACTCAACCTACTTTCTGTGCTGTATAAAATATGTAAACAAACTGTATTAGGGGCTCTCTCTTTTAGCTCACTCGGAGTTACTTGACAGAGCCCATGCATGCTGTACCAGATATCTTTACTCTGAATAAACTGTCACTTGTCATACAATAGATCACTTTGTCCGAATCGATCCTTGACCGACTCGTCCGCCTGCACATCTCATTTTATCAACAATTGGCGTTAGCATTGGATTGGCGTTAGCACAGTAACTCACTGACTGACAGGATGTGGTTCCACAGTAACTCACAGACAGACTGGATGTGGTTCCACAGTAACTCACAGGATGTGGTTCCACAGTAACTCACTGACTGACAGGATGTGGTTCCACAGTAACTCACTGACAGACTGGATGTGGTTCACAGTAATTCACTGACTGACAGGATGTGGTTCCACAGTAACTGACTGACTGACAGGATGTGGTTCCACAGTAACTGACTGGATGTGGTTCCACAGTAACTGACTGACTGACAAGATGTGTTTCCACAGTAACTGAGAGGATGTTGTTCCACAGTAACTCACTGACAGACTGGATGTGGTTCCACAGTAACTCACTGACAGACAGGATGTGGTTCCACAGTAACTCACTGACTGACAGGATGTGGTTCCAAAGTAACTGACTGGATGTGGTTCCACAGTAACTGACTGACTGACAGGATGTGGTTCCATAGTAACTGACTGACTGACAGGATGTGGTTCCACAGTAACTGACAGGATGTGGTTCCACAGTAACTCACTGACTGACAGGATGTGGTTCCACAGTAACTGACTGGATGTGGTTCCACAGTAACTGACTAACTGACAGGATGTGGTTCCACAGTAACTCACTGACAGACTGGATGTGGTTCCACAGTAACTCACTGACTGACAGGATGTGGTTCCACAGTAACTCACTGATTGACAGGATGTGGTTCCACAGTAACTGACTGGATGTGGTTCCACAGTAACTGACTGACTGACAGGATGTGGTTCCACAGTAACTCACTGATTGACAGGATGTGATTCCACAGTAACTGACAGGATGTGGTTCCACAGTAACTGACAGGATGTGGTTCCACAGTAACTGACTGACTGACAGGATGTGGTTCCACAGTAACTGACTGACTGACAGGATGTGGTTCCACAGTAACTGACAGGATGTGGTTCCACAGTTTCTGACTGGATGTGGTTCCACAGTAACAGACTGACTGACAGGATGTGGTTCCACAGTAACTGACTGGATGTGGTTCCACAGTAACTGACTAACTGACAGGAGGATGTGGTTCCACAGTAACTCACTGACAGACTGGATGTGGTTCCACAGTAACTCACTGACTGACAGGATGTGGTTCCACAGTAACTCACTGATTGACAGGATGTGGTTCCACAGTAACTGACTGGATGTGGTTCCACAGTAACTGACTGACTGACAGGATGTGGTACCACAGTAACTGACAGGATGTGGTTCCACAGTAACTCACTGATTGACAGGATGTGGTTCCACAGTAACTGACAGGATGTGGTTCCACAGTAACTGACTGACTGACAGGATGTGGTTCCACAGTAACTGACTGACTGACAGGATGTGGTTCCACAGTAACTGGCAGGATGTGGTTCCACAGTAACTGACAGGATGTGGTTCCACAGTAATTTACAGGGTGTGGTTCCACAGTAACTGACTGGATGTGGTTCCACAGTAACTGACTGACTGACAGGATGTGGTTCCACAGTAACTGGCAGGATGTGGTTCCACAGTAACTCACAAGATGTTGTTCCACAGTAACTCACAGGATGTGGTTCCACAGTGACTCACAGGATGTGGTTCCACAGTGACTCACAGGATGTGGTTCCTCAGTAAATCACTGACTGACATGATGTGGTTCCACAGTAACTCACAGGATGTGGTTCCACAGTGACTCACAGGATGTGGTTCCACAGTGAATGACAGGATGTGGTTCCACAGTGACTCACAGGATGTGGTTCCACAGTAACTCACAGGATATGGTTCCAGAGTAACTCACAGGATGTGGTTCCACAGTAACTGACTGACTGTCTGGATGTGGTTCCACAGTAACTCACAGGATGTGGTTCAACAGTAACTCACAGGATGTGGTTCCACAGTAACTCACAGGATGTGGTTCCACAGTAACTCACAGGATGTGGTTCCACAGTGACTCACAGGATGTGGTTCCACAGTAACTCACAGGATATGGTTCCACAGTAACTCACAGGATGTGGTTCCACAGTAACTGACTGACTGTCTGGATGTGGTTCCACAGTAACTGACAGGATGTGGTTCAACAGTAACTCACCGGATGTTTTTTCACAGTAACTGACAGGATGTGGTTCCACAGTAACTGACAGGATGTGGGTCAACAGTAACTCACAGGATGTGGTTCCACAGTAACTCACTGGATGTGGTTCCACAGTAACTCACCGGATGTTTTTTCACAGTAACTCACAGGATGTGGTTCCACAGTAACTCACCGGATGTTTTTTCACAGTAACTGACAGGATGTGGTTCCACAGTAACTGACAGGATGTGGTTCCACAGTAACTGACTGGATGTGGTTCCACAGTAACTGACTGACTGACAGGATGTGGTTCCACAGTAACTCACGGGATGTTGTTCCACAGTAACTCACAGGATGTGGTTCCACAGTGACTCACAGGATGTGGTTCCTCAGTAACTCACTGACTGACATGATGTGGTTCCACAGTAACTCACAGGATGTGGTTCCACAGTGACTCACAGGATGTGGTTCCACAGTAAATCACAGGATATGGTTCCACAGTAACGCACAGGATGTGGTTCCACAGTAACTGACTAGCTGTCTGGATGTGGTTCCACAGTAACTGACAGGATGTGGTTCAACAGTAACTCACAGGATGTGGTTCCACAGTGACTCACAGAATGTGGTTCCACAGTAACTCACCGGATGTTTTTTCACAGTAACTGACAGGATGTGGTTCCACAGTAACTGACAGGATGTGGTTCAACAGTAACTCACAGGATGTGGTTCCACAGTAACTCACAGGATGTGGTTCCACAGTAACTCACCGGATGTTTTTTCACAGTAACTCACCGGATGTTTTTTCACAGTAACTGACAGGATGTGGTTCCACAGTAACTGACAGGATGTGGTTCCACAGTAACTGACTGGATGTGGTTCCACAGTAACTGACTGACTGACAGGATGTGGTTCCACAGTAACTGGCAGGATGTGGTTCCACAGTAACTCACGGGATGTTGTTCCACAGTAACTCACAGGATGTGGTTCCACAGTGACTCACAGGATGTGGTTCCTCAGTAACTCACTGACTGACATGATGTGGTTCCACAGTAACTCACAGGATGTGGTTCCACAGTGACTCACAGGATGTGGTTCCACAGTAACTCACAGGATATGGTTCCACAGTAACTCACAGGATGTGGTTCCACAGTAACTGACTAACTGTCTGGATGTGGTTCCACAGTAACTGACAGGATGTGGTTCAACAGTAACTCACAGGATGTGGTTCCACAGTAACTCACAGGATGTGGTTCCACAGTAACTCACCGGATGTTTTTTCACAGTAACTGACAGGATGTGGTTCCACAGTAACTGACAGGATGTGGTTCAACAGTAACTCACAGGATGTGGTTCCACAGTAACTCACAGGATGTGGTTCCACAGTAACTCACCGGATGTTTTTTCACAGTAACTCACAGGATGTGGTTCCACAGTAACTCACCGGATGTTTTTTCACAGTAACTGACAGGATGTGGTTCCACAGTAACTGACAGGTTGTGGTTCAACAGTAACTCACAGGATGTGGTTCAACAGTTACTCACAGGATGTGGTTTCACAGTAACTCACAGGATGTGGTTCAACAGTTACTCACAGGATGTGGTTTCACAGTAACTCACAGGATGTGGTTTCACAGTAATTCACAGGATGTGGTTTCACAGTAATTCACAGGATGTGGTTCCACAGTAACTCACATGATGTGGTTTCACAGTAACCCACAGGATGTGGTTCAACAGTAACTCACAGGATGTGGTTTCACAGTAACTCACAGGATGTGGTTTCACAGTAACTGACTGACTGACTGGACTTTTCATACGCTCACGCTCCTTACCGTCACACACACTCTCATAACGGCAACAGCGTTTACCGGAAAGTTATGTTGTGATGCGTTGTGACATCGTTCACCAGATATTTGAAGAGAAGAGATTAACCGATGAAGATCACACGTGGAAATAGTATCTTTCATGTCTGTGTTATTGTTGGTTGTTTTGTTGATTCTGACTGGCTGGGTGGTGGTGCATAGCTTCTACTTCCTGGGTGAGATCCAAATGGCCCTATGGGCCCTGGTCTGAAGTGGTGCACTATATAGGGGGCCCTGGTCTGAAGTAGTGTACTATATAGGGAGCCCTATGGGTTCTGGTCTAAAGTAGTGTACTATATAGGGGGCATTGGTCTGAAGTAGTGTACTATATAGAGAGCCCTATGGGCTCTGGTCTGAAGTAGTGCACTATACAGGGAGCCCTATGGGCCCTGGTCTGAAGTAGTGTACTATACAGGGAGCCCTATGGGCCCTGGTCAGAAGTAGTGTACTATACAGGGAGCCCTATGGGCCCTGGTCTGCAGTAGTGCACTATATAGGGGGCCCTGGTCTAAAGTAGTGCACTATATAGGGGAGCTTGGTCTAAAGTAGTGCACTATATAAGAGGCCCTGGTCTAAAGTAGTGCACTATATAGTGGGCCCTGGTCTAAAGTAGTGCACTATATAGGGAACAGCTCTATGTGTGTTCCTATCAAAATGAAATCTCGATTTTCAGCAATACGGTCTTGTCATGTTCCCCTCCGTCTGTGTCCACATCGACTGAATCAGATTAACTTTAACATTAGATTAGATTATCATCCAATACATCAGAATAACTTTACATTAGATTATCATCCAATACATCAGATTAATTTAACATTAGATTAGATTATCATCCAATACATCAGATTAACTTTAACATTAGATTAGATTATCATCCAATACATCAGATTAACTTTAACATTAGATTAGATTATCATCCAATACATCAGATTAACTTTAACATTAGATTAGATTATCATCCAATACATCAGATTAACTTTAACATTAGATTATCATCCAATACATCAGATTAATTTAACATTAGATTAGATTATCATCCAATACATCATATTAACTTTAACATTAGATTAGATTATCATCCAATACATCAGATTAACTTTAACATTAGATTAGATTATCATCCAATACATCAGATTAATTTAACATTAGATTAGATTATCATCCAATACATCAGATTAACTTTAACATTAGATTAGATTATCATCCAATACATCAGATTAACTTTACATTAGATTAGATTATCATCCAATACATCAGATTAACTTTACATTAGATTAGATTATCATCCAATACATCAGATTAATTTAACATTAGATTAGATTATCATCCAATACATCAGATTAACTTAACATTAGATTAGATTATCATCCAATACATCAGATTAATTTAACATTAGATTAGATTATCATCCAATACATCAGATTAACTTAACATTACATTAGATTATCATCCAATACATCAGATTAACTTAACATTAGATTAGATTATCATCCAATACATCAGATTAATTTAACATTAGATTAGATTATCATCCAATACATCAGATTAACTTAATATTAGATTAGATTATCATCCAATACATCAGATTAATTTAACATTAGATTAGATTATCATCCAATACATCAGATTAACCTTAACATTAGATTAGATTATCATCCAATACATCAGATTAACTTTAACATTAGATTAGATTATCATCCAATACATCAGATTAATTTAACATTAGATTAGATTATCATCCAATACATCAGAATAACCTTAGATTAGATTATCATCCAATACATCAGAATAACCTTAGATTAGATTATCATCCAATACATCAGATTAACCTTAGATTAGATTATCATCCAATACATCAGATTAACTTTAACATTAGATTATCATCCAATACATCAGAATAACCTTAACATTAGATTAGATTATCATCCAATACATCAGATTAACCTTAACATTAGATTAGATTATCATCCAATACATCAGAATAACTTTACATTAGATTAGATTATCATCCAATAAATCAGATTAACTTTACATTAGATTAGATTATCATCCAATACATCAGAATAACCTTAACATGTGCTGTTTTACTCTTTCCTGAACTCAATCATGTAATTATTCCTTGTGTTGTTCTTTTGTAATGAAACAGTGAAAAACTGTTTACAGGCTTGTATGTTTTTACACCTGGTTGTGGTTGTTATTTTGTGTTGTAAAAGACATCAGGAGAGAAAATACCAGAAATGTCAGGTGCGTGAATGAGGACCCAAAAGCGAATTAACAAAACAGAGTTTCTTTAATGACGAAACACACGTAGGCTCAGATGGACAGGCAGATTCCGACAGGACAGGACAAGGTTAGATGAACAGGCAGATTCCGACAGGACAGGACAAGGTTGCAGCAAACACGACGATAGTCTGGTAGTTAGAGAAAACAAGGAACAGCTGGGGGAAAGAGGGGAAGAAAAGGTAACCTAATACGACCAGCAGAGGGAGACAGGGTGAAGAGAAAGAACAGGAACAGGACACAACATGACAATACATGACAGTACCCCCCCACTCACCGAGCGCCTCCTGGCGCACTCGAGGAGGAAACCTGGCGGCAACGGAGGAAATCATCGATCAGCGAACGGTCCAGCACGTCCCGAGAGGGAACCCAACTCCTCTCCTCAGGACCGTACCCCTCCCAATCCACTAGGTACTGGTGACCACGGCCCCGAGGACGCATGTCCAAAATCTTACGGACCCTGTAGATAGGTGCGCCCTCGACAAGGATGGGGGGGGGGGGGGGGAAGACGAGCGGGGGCGCGAAGAACGGGCTTAACACAGGAGACATGGAAGACCGGGTGGACGCGACGAAGATATCGCGGAAGAAGAAGTCGCACTGCGACAGGATTAATGATCCGAGAAATACGGAACGGACCAATGAACCGCGGGGTCAACTTGCGAGAAGCTGTCTTAAGGGGAAGGTTCTGAGTGGAGAGCCAAACTCTCTGACCGCGACAATATCTAGGACTCTTAGTTCTACGCTTATTAGCAGCTCTCACAGTCTGCGCCCTATAACGGCAAAGTGCAGACCTGACCCTCTTCCAGGTGCGCTCGCAAAGTTGGACAAAAGCCTGAGCGGAGGGGACGCTGGACTCGGCGAACTGAGATGAGAACAGCGGAGGCTGGTACCCGAGGCTACTCTGAAAAGGAGACAGCCCGGTCGCAGACGAAGGAAGCGAGTTGTGGGCGTATTCTGCCCAGGGGAGCTGTTCTGACCAAGACGCAGGGTTGCGAAAAGAAAGACTGCGTAAGATGCGACCAATAGTCTGATTGGCCCGTTCTGCTTGACCGTTAGACTGGGGGTGAAAGCCGGAAGAGAGACTGACGGAAGCCCCAATCAAACGGCAAAACTCCCTCCAAAATTGAGACGTGAATTGCGGACCTCTGTCCGAAACGACGTCTGACGGAAGGCCATGAATTCTGAAAACATTCTCGATGATGATTTGTGCCGTCTCTTTAGCAGAAGGAAGCTTAGCAAGGGGAATAAAATGAGCCGCCTTAGAGAACCTATCGACAACCGTAAGAATAACAGTCTTCCCCGCTGACGAAGGCAGTCCGGTGACAAAATCTAAGGCGATGTGAGACCATGGTCGAGAGGGAATGGGAAGCGGCCTGAGACGGCCGGCAGGAGGGGAGTTACGGGACTTAGTCTGCGCGCAGACCGAACAAGCAGCCACAAAACGACGCGTGTCATGCTCCCGGGTGGGCCACCAAAAACGCTGGCGAATGGAAGCAAGCGTACCCCGAACGCCAGGGTGGCCGGCTAACTTGGCAGAGTGAGCCCACTGAAGAACGGCCAGACGAGTAGGAACGGGAACGAAAAGAAGGTTCCTAGGACAAGCGCGCGGCGACGGAGTGTGAGTGAGTGCTTGCTTTACCTGCCTCTCAATTCCCCAGACAGTCAACCCGACAACACGCCCCTCAGGGAGAATCCCCTCGGGGTCAGTGGAGGCTACTGAAGAACTGAAGAGACGAGATAAAGCATCAGGCTTGGTGTTCTTAGAGCCCGGACGATAAGAAATCACGAACTCGAAACGAGCAAAAAACAGCGCCCAGCGCGCCTGACGTGCATTAAGTCGTTTGGCAGAACGGATGTACTCAAGGTTCCTATGGTCAGTCCAAACGACAAAAGGAACGGTCGCCCCCTCCAACCACTGTCGCCATTCGCCTAGGGCTAAGCGGATGGCGAGCAGTTCGCGGTTTCCCACATCATAGTTACGTTCCGACGGCGACAGGCGATGAGAAAAATACGCGCAAGGGTGGACCTTGTCGTCAGAGAGGGAGCGCTGAGAAAGAATGGCTCCCACGCCCACCTCTGACGCGTCAACCTCGACAACGAACTGTCTAGAGACGTCAGGTGTAACAAGGATAGGTGCGGATGTAAAACGATTCTTGAGGAGATCAAAAGCTCCCTGGGCGGAAACGGACCACTTAAAGCACGTCTTGACAGAAGTAAGGGCTGTGAGAGGAGCTGCCACCTGACCGAAATTACGGATGAAACGACGATAGAAGTTCGCGAAGCCGAGAAAGCGCTGCAGCTCGACGCGTGACTTAGGGACGGGCCAATCAATGACAGCTTGGACCTTAGCGGGATCCATCTTAATGCCTTCAGCGGAAATAACAGAACCGAGAAATGTGACGGAGGAGGCATGAGAAGTGCACTTCTCAGCCTTCACAAAAAGACAATTCTCTAAAAGGCGCTGGAGGACACGTCGAACGTGCTGAACATGAATCTGGAGTGACGGTGAAAAAATCAGGATATCGTCAAGGTAAACGAAAACAAAGATGTTCAGCATGTCTCTCAGGACATCATTGACTAATGCCTGAAAGACAGCTGGAGCGTTAGCGAGGCCGAAAGGAAGAACCCGGTATTCAAAGTGCCCTAACGGAGTGTTAAACGCCGTCTTCCACTCGTCCCCCTCCCTGATGCGCACGAGATGGTAAGCGTTACGAAGGTCCAACTTAGTGAAAAACCTGGCTCCCTGCAGGATCTCGAAGGCTGAAGACATAAGAGGAAGCGGATAACGATTCTTCACTGTTATGTCATTCAGCCCTCGATAATCTATGCAGGGGCGCAGGGACCCGTCCTTCTTCTTAACAAAAAAAAACCCCGCTCCGGCGGGAGAGGAGGAGGGGACTATGGTACCGGCGGCAAGAGCTACAGACAAATAATCTTCGAGAGCCTTACGTTCGGGAGCCGACAGAGAGTATAGTCTACCCCGGGGGGGGAGTGGTTCCCGGAAGGAGATCAATACTACAATCATACGACCGGTGTGGAGGAAGAGAGGTGGGCCTGGACCGACTGAACACCGTGCGCAGATCGTGATATTCCTCCGGCACCCCTGTCAAATCACCAGGCTCCTCCTGTGAAGAAGAGACAGAGGAAACAGGAGGGATAGCAGACATTAAACATTTCACATGACAAGAGACGTTCCAGGAGAGGATAGAATTACTAGACCAATTAATAGAAGGATTATGACAAACTAGCCAGGGATGGCCCAAAACAACAGGTGTAAAAGGTGAACGAAAAATTTAAAAAGAAATGGTTTTGCTATGATTACCAGAGACAGTGAGGGTTAAAGGTAGCGTCTCACGCTGAATCCTGGGGAGAGGACTACCATCCAAGGCGAACAAGGCCGTGGGCTCCCTTAACTGTCTGAGAGGAATGTCATGTTCCCGAGCCCAGGTCTCGTCCATAAAACAGCCCTCCGCCCCAGAGTCTATCAAGGCACTGCAGGAAGCTGACGAACCGGTCCAGCGTAGATGGACCGACAAGGTAGTGCAGGATCTTGAAGGAGAGACAGGAGTAGTAGCGCTCACCAGTAGCCCTCCGCTTACTGATGAGCTCTGGCTTTTACTGGACATGAAGTGACAAAATGACCAGCGGAACCGCAATAGAGACAGAGGCGGTTGGTGATTCTCCGTTCCCTCTCTTTAGTCGAGATGCGGATACCTCCCAGCTGCATAGGCTCAGCACCCGAGCCGGCAGAGGAAGATGGTAGTGATGCGGAGAGGGGGGCAACGGAGAACGCAAGCTCCTTTCCACGAGCTCGGTGACGAAGATCAACCCGTCGCTCAATGCGAATAGCGAGTTCAATCAAGGAATCCATGCTGGAAGGAACTTCCCGGGAGAGAATCTCATCCTTTACCTCTGCGCGGAGACCCTCCAGAAAACGAGCGAGCAAAGCCGGCTCGTTCCAGCCACTGGAGGCAGCAAGAGTGCGAAACTAAATAGAGTAGTCTGTTATGGATCGATTACCTTGACATAGGGAAGACAGGACCCTGGAAGCCTCCTCCCCAAAAACAGATCGATCAAAAACCCGTATCATCTCCTCCTTAAAGTCCTGATACTGGTTAGTACACTCAGCCCTTGCCTCCCAGATTGCCGTGCCCCACTCACGAGCCCGTCCAGTAAGGAGGGATATGACGTAGGCGATACGAGCAGTGCTCCTGGAGTACGTGTTGGGCTGGAGAGAAAACACAATATCACACTGGGTGAGGAACGAGCGGCATTCAGTGGGCTCCCCAGAGTAACACGGCGGGTTATTGATTCGGGTTATTGATTCGAAAGCCCTGGAAGTGGCCGGTGGATCGAGGCGGAGATGGTGAACCTGTTCTGTGAGGTTGGAGACTTGGGTGGCCAGGGTCTCAACGGCATGTCGAGCAGCAGACAATTCCTGCTCGTGTCTGCCTAGCATCGCTCCCTGGATCTCGACGGCTGAGTGGAGAGGATCCGAAGTCGCTGGGTCCATTCTTGGTCGGATTCTTCTGTCAGGTGCGTGAATGAGGACCCAAAAGCGAATTAACAAAACAGAGTTTCTTTAATGACGAAACACACGTAGGCTCAGATGGACAGGCAGATTCCGACAGGACAGGACAAGGTTAGATGAACAGGCAGATTCCGACAGGACAGGACAAGGTTGCAGCAAACACGACGATAGTCTGGTTCAGGCATGAGTAACACAAACGAGAATCCGACAAAGACAGGAGCAGAAACAGAGAGAGATATAGAGACCTAATCAGAGGGAAAAAGGGAACAGGTGGGAAAAGGGGTGAACGAGGTAGTTAGAGAAAACAAGGAACAGCTGGGGGAAAGAGGGGAAGAAAAGGTAACCTAATACGACCAGCAGAGGGAGACAGGGTGAAGAGAAAGAACAGGAACAGGACACAACATGACAATACATGACAAGAAAACTATTGGAATGTGGAATTAAAAAATAATACTCTGTAGTTACATTTGCCACTTGGTTGGCATCGCCTGCTCTTTTCAGATGTGGTTTTTGTGTGGATAACACTGAATTAGAGACATGGGGCTGAGTCCCAAACGGAACCGTATTACCTGAATTAGAGACATGGGGCTGAGTCCCAAACGGAACCGTATTACCTGAATTAGAGACATGGGGCTGAGTCCCAAACGGAACCGTATTACCTGAATTAGAGACATGGGGCTGAGTCCCAAACGGAACCGTATTACCTGAATTAGAGACATGGGGCTGAGTCCCAAACGGAACAGTATTACCTGAATTAGAGACATGGGGCTGAGTCCCAAACGGAACCGTATTACCTGAATTAGAGACATGGGGCTGAGTTCCAAACGGAACCGTATTACCTGAATTAGAGACATGGGGCTGAGTCCCAAACGGAACAGTATTACCTGAATTAGAGACATGGGGCTGAGTCCCAAACGGAACAGTATTACCTGAATTAGAGACATGGGGCTGAGTCCCAAACGGAACCGTATTACCTGAATTAGAGACATGGGGCTGAGTCCCAAACGGAACCGTATTACCTGAATTAGAGACATGGGGCTGAGTCCCAAACGGAACCGTATTACCTGAATTAGAGACATGGGGCTGAGTCCCAAACGGAACCGTATTACCTGAATTAGAGACATGGGGCTGAGTCCCAAACGGAACCGTATTACCTGAATTAGAGACATGGGGCTGAGTCCCAAACGGAACCGTATTACCTGAATTAGAGACATGGGGCTGAGTCCCAAACGGAACCGTATTACCTGAATTAGAGACATGGGGCTGAGTCCCAAACGGAACCGTATTACCTAGAGTGCACTACCTTTGACCATGGCCCCTTGTGGGAATAGGCTGACATTTGGGACAAAGCATTTATATGGTCACATCCACCCCCTCTGTCTGTGTCTGATCAATAAAGTTCTCCATACAAAAGGACTGTTTGGTTTCATTACGGTACTGTATCCTTTTCACATTGCATTATCGTTCAATTAGTGCAGATGGTTCGTTCCGCTATATATGCTTAGGTTGGGAACTACCGTTTGGGAGATCTCTTATATTCTACATCTAGAATGGGAGGGGGGAAGATCTCTTAAATTCTACCTCTAGATTGGGAGGGGGGAGATCTCTTAAATTCTACCTCTAGATTGGGAGGGGGGAGATCTCTTATATTCTACATCTAGAATGGGAGGGGGGAAGATCTCTTAAATTCTACCTCTAGATTGGGAGGGGGGAGATCTCTTAAATTCTACCTCTAGATTGGGAGGGGGGAGATCTCTTAAATTCTACCTCTAGATTGGGAGGGGGGAGATCTCTTAAATTCTACCTCTAGCTTGGGAGGGGGGAGATCTGTTAAATTCTACCTCTAGAATGGGAAGGAGGAGATCTCTTAAATTCTACCTCTAGAATGGGAAGGGGAGGGGGAGATCTCTTGTATTCTACCTCTAGAATGGGAGGGGGTGGGGGGAGATCTCTTGTCTTCTACCTCTAGAATGGGAGGGGGAGATATCTTATATTCTACCTCTACCTTTATTTTACTAGGCAAGTCAGTTAAGAACAAATTCTTATTTACAATGACGGCCTAGGGGCAGAACGACAGATGACCTTGTCAGCTCGGGGTTTGAACTTGCAACCTTCCGGTTACTAGTCCAACGCTCTAACCACTAGGCTACCCTGCCGCCCCGTCTACCTACCTAGTATGGGAAGGGGAGGGGGAGATCTCTTATAATCTACCTCTAGAATGGGGTGGGGGAGGGGGAGATATCTTGCATTCTACCTCTAGAATTGGAAGGGGAGGGGGAGATCTCTTATAATCTACCTCTAGAATGGGATGGGGGAGATATCTTGCATTCTGCCTCTAGGAAGGGAAGGGGAGGGGGAGATCTCTTGTATTCTGCCTCTAGAATGGGAAGGGGTGGGGGAGATCTCTTATATTCTGCCTCTAGAATGGGAATGGGAGGGGGAGATCTCTTATATTCTGCCTCTAGAATGGGAAGGGGTGGGGGAGATCTCTTATATTCTGCCTCTAGAATGGGAAGGGGTGATCTCTTATATTCTGCCTCTAGAATGGGAAGGGGTGATCTCTTATATTCTGCCTCTAGAATGGGAAGGGGAGATCTCTTATATTCTGCCTCTAGAATGGGAAGGGGAGATCTCTTATATTCTGCCTCTAGAATGGGAAGGGGTGATCTCTCATATTCTGCCTCTAGAATGGGAAGGGGTGGGGGGAGAATTTTTTTTGAAATCATGCTGGTATATTTGTAGAATAATGTTTTCTGGATCATTGCACTCTGTTTAGGCTGATGGCACCTGGTTTTGACCCGAGGCCATTGACCTGACTGGGGTACAATGGACGTGTGGAAGGACAAGAACACGTAGAAATTCACAACGTCACAGATTGACTGTAGCGATTTGGTCCGTGAAACAATTTAACTGTTTATATGTGACCTAATATGCTAAATAATCAGAGACTGGCAAAGCAAGTCTTACACACACACACACACACACACACACACACACACACACACACACACACACACACACACACACACCAAGGACAACTTTCCAGCCATTTCTGGTCAAGGTGAAAAATCCCTACGCTCCACTGCTCCTGATCATGACTGGTCATAATCACATGACACAGGAGACTGTTTACCTCTCTCCCTGCCCCTCAACTCCAGTCTGACTCCTCCCTCTGTGTCCTTACCTCCAGGCTGGACTTTACTTTTTATTTTACAATAGAAATTGTATTTACATTTTTTATGATTATACAGATAACACAGACAGAACAGGTAGAAAACACACATAGATCCCCTACCAAATCAACCCCCCCTACCAAATCAACCCCCCCTACCAAATCAACCCCAACTAGAATGGGAGGGGGAAGATCTCTTAAATTCTACCTCTAGATTGGGAGGGGGGGAGATCTCTTAAATTCTACCTCTAGATTGGGAAGGGGGAGATCTCTTAAATTCTACCTCTAGATTGGGAGGGGGGAGATCTGTTAAATTCTACCTCTAGAATGGGAAGGAGGAGATCTCTTAAATTCTACCTCTAGAATGGGAAGGGGGCAGATCTCTTGTATTCTACCTCTAGAATGGGGGGGGCCCTACCAAATCAACCCCCCCCCCCCTACCAAATCAACCCCCCCCTACCAAATCAACCCCAACCCCCCCCCTCAACCCCACCCCCCCTACCAAATCACCCCCCCCTACCAAATCAACCTCCCCCTACCAAATCAACCTCCCCCTACCAAATCAACCTCCCCCTACCAAATCAACCTCCCCCTACCAAATCACCCCCCACTACCAAATCACCCCCCCCTCAACCCCAACTCCCCCCCTACCAAATCAACCCACCCATGCTCTAACAGAGTCCCACCCCAAAACCAGACTTAAAGCAGGCTTGATATACAGTGAGATATATAATCAAATAGTAAAAAAATGACAAAAAACAAACCAACAGTAAAAACAAAATTATAAAAATAATTATAACAATTCTAATTTGGGTTTGTTTGTGGAGTTGTGAAATTAGCTGGGGCCATGTCCTTTACAAAGGATAAAAAAAGTTTGGTTTATTTAAACAAAAAATATTTTTATGTTGCTTAACTTCGTTTAGCCGATGGTTAAAAGTAGGAGGAAACCGAGCCTTCTACTGAAGCAGTACAAGACGTCTAGCTAGAAGTGCAGTAAATGCCAGCCTGTTGCACATAGAACTGGGGACCCTCCTGTGGTACCACTCCATAGAACTGTTTAGAGGGGCCTCCTGTGATGCCACTCCATAGAACTGAGGGGCCTCCTGTGGTGCCACTCCATAGAACTGTTTAGAGGGGCCTCCTGCGCTGCCACTCCATAGAACTGTTTAGAGGGGCCTCCTGTGATGCCACTCCATAGAACTGAGGGGCCTCCTGTGGTACCACTCCATAGAACTGTTTAGAGGGGCCTCCTGCGCTGCCACTCCATAGAACTGTTTAGAGGGGCCTCCTGTGATGCCACTCCATAGAACTGAGGGGCCTCCTGTGGTACCACTCCATAGAACTGTTTAGAGGGGCCTCCTGTGGTGTCACTCCATAGATCTGTTTAGAGGGGCCACTCATGTCCAAGACGTGTGTAATAAAGTAGCAGGAGCCTGCTTACATCGGTCACAAGTGAGATCTATTGCTGGCCTTGGATAAAAAAATGTTTTGACCAATACAGCTGATGGACTATTTTAAATTGATTTACAGCATGTCTTAAGGTATATAGATGAAGAATGTATTCTCTGAAGCATACTCTGACAAGTCTAGTCTGAAAGTTGTTCACCTAAATCCTCTTCCCATTGGTTCTTTTTAAGAGAGTTCAAGGAATCCAGATTGTGTGAGTTGAATAATGTATAGATCAAGCTTATACTCCGTTTAATATGAGGGTTCACTTTAAGAAATATAATCTCGAAGGGAGGTAGGTGAGCGTGACGGGACGAGACTCGAGGATGAAGATACAAAACTAAGCCGTTGCAGGTATCTAAAGAAATGGGATCTAGGAATATTAAACTTTTACACCAACAACTTTATTAGAGATCTTTGAAATTGTGTGACCCAAATATTTCAATTTCAGTGTCGTCACTCTGAAGGGCACACGACTAAAATAAATTTACAGCAAGATTAAAAGCCATCAATTCACTTTTTTCTTTTTTTTGTAGAGTAACCTTTAACCCGGATATTTACCAACCGTCTTTAGTAGAACCTGGACCTCTGGAAGACCAGCTAAAGGGTCAGACATGTATACAAGCCCTAAGTTCTCAAAGAAGGTGTGGAGTAAGGTGGCATTGCCGACGAACTCCGAAGTGTATCATTTTAAAAGTTATGAAAGCATGAACTGACCTCCGAAACGATCAATGCATGTGTTTCCCAGCTCGTCAGTTATCCCGGGTATAGTTTTGTTTGCGGTTCTCTGGCGCAGCTGGTGTGACTAGCATTTTCCATGATTTCTCTCCACGTTCATAACGTTTGGTATGGAGATTGACTCATGATTTCTCTCCACGTTCATAATGTTTGGTATGGAGATTGACTCATGATTTCTCTCCACGTTCATAATGTTTGGTATGGAGATCGACTCATGATTTCTCTCCACGTTCATAATGTTTGGTATGGAGATTGACTCATGATTTCTCTCCACGTTCATAACGTTTGGTATGGAGATTGACTCATGATTTCTCTCCACGTTCATAATGTTTGGTATGGAGATTGACTCATGATTTCTCTCCACGTTCATAATGTTTGGTATGGAGATTGACTCATGATTTCTCTCCACGTTCATAATGTTTGGTATGGAGATTGACTCATGATTTCTCTCCACGTTCATAATGTTTGGTATGGAGATTGACTCATGATTTCTCTCCACGTTCATAATGTTTGGTATGGAGATTGACTTATGACTTCTCTCCACGTTCATAATGTTTGGTATGGAGATTGACTCATGATTTCTCTCCACGTTCATAATGTTGGTATGGAGATTGACTCATTAGATTTTCAGCTCGTCGAGTTGAAAGAAGATTAAACTCTGAAGTGTCAAACTGTTGTTTTAATCTGCGGTTGAAGAGGGTGAATATGACATATCCAAATCCCAGATGTTATTTGTAAATTCCCCTAGACGTTGAATATTGCACTTCCTTAATTTTGCTCTGTACGACATAATTTGGCCTCTTAGACAAGCCTTTGATTCCCTTACTGTAGTAGGAGACATTCCAGGGGTTTGATTAAACTCGAGAAATAGTTCAATCTGAGATTATATAAAAGCAACAAGGGTTTCTTCTGATAGCAGTAGTGAGTTAGGACAACAAGGGTTTCTTCTGATAGCAGTAGTGAGTTGAGACAACAAGGGTTTATTCTGATAGCAGTAGTGAGTTGAAACAACAAGGGTTTCTTCTGATAGCAGTAGAGAGTTAGGACAACAAGGGTTTCTTCTGATAGCAGTAGAGAGTTAGGACAACAAGGGTTTCTTCTGATAGCAGTAGTGAGTTAGGACAAAAAGGGTTTCTTCTGATAGCAGTAGTGAGTTGAGACAACAAGGGTTTCTCCTGATAGCAGTAGTGAGTTAGGACAACAAGGGTTTCTTCTGATAGCAGTAGTGAGTTAGGACAACAAGGGTTTCTTCTGATAGCAGTAGTGAGTTGAGACAACAAGGGTTTCTTCTGATAGCAGTAGTGAGTTAGGACAACAAGGGTTTCTTCTGATAGCAGTAGTGAGTTAGGACAACAAGGGCTTCATCTGATAGCAGTAGTGAGTTAGGACAACAAGGGTTTCTTCTGATAGGAGTAGAGAGTTAGGACACCAAGGGTTTCATCTGATAGCAGTAGTGAGTTGAGACAACAAGGGTTTCTTCTGATAGCAGTAGTGAGTTAGGACAACAAGGGTTTCTTCTGATAGCAGTAGTGAGTTAGGACAACAAGGGTTTCTTCTGATAGCAGTAGTGAGTTAGGACAACAAGGGTTTCTTCTGATAGCAGTAGTGAGTTAGGACAACAAGGGTTTCTTCTGATAGTAGTAGTGAGTTGAGACAACAAGGGTTTCTTCTGATAGCAATAGTGAGTTAGGACAACAAGGGTTTCTTCTGATAGCAGTAGTGAGTTGAGACAACAAGGGTTTCTTCTGATAGCAGTAGTGAGTTGAGACAACAAGGGTTTCTTCTGATAGCAGTAGTGAGTTGAAACAACAAGGGTTTCTTCTGATAGCAGTAGTGAGTTAGGACAACAAGGGTTTCTTCTGATAGCAGTAGTGAGTTAGGACAACAAGGGTTTCTTCTGATAGCAGTAGTGAGTTAGGACACCAAGGGTTTCTTCTGATAGCAGTAGTGAGTTAGGACAACAAGGGTTTCTTCAGATAGCAGTAGTGAGTTAGGACAACAAGGGTTTCTTCTGATAGCAGTAGTGAGTTGAGACAACAAGGGTTTCTTCTGATAGCAGTAGTGAGTTAGGACAACAAGGGTTTCTTCTGATAGCAGTAGTGAGTTAGGACAACAAGGGTTTCTTCTGATAGCAGTAGTGAGTTGAGACAACAAGGGTTTCTTCTGATAGCAGTAGTGAGTTAGGACAACAAGGGTTTCTTCTGATAGCAGTAGTGAGTTAGGACAACAAGGGTTTCTTCTGATAGCAGTAGTGAGTTGAAACAACAAGGGTTTCTCCTGATAGCAGTAGTGAGTTAGAACAACAAGGGTTTCTTCTGATAGCAGTAGTGAGGTAGGACAACAAGGGTTTCTTCTGATAGCAGTAGTGAGTTGAAACAACAAGGGTTTATTCTGATAGCAGTAGTGAGTTAAAACAACAAGGGTTTCTTCTGATAGCAGTAGTGAGTTAGGACAACAAGGGTTTCTTCTGATAGCAATAGTGAGTTAGGACAACAAGGGTTTCTTCTGATAGCAGTAGTGAGTTGAAACAACAAGGGTTTCTTCTGATAGCAGTAGTGAGTTAGGACAACAAGGGTTTCTTCTGATAGCAGTAGTGAGTTAGGACAACAAGGGTTTCTTCTGATAGCAGTAGTGAGTTAGGACAACAAGGGTTTCTTCTGATAGCAGTAGTGAGTTGAAACAACAAGGGTTTCTTCTGATAGCAGTAGTGAGTTGAGACAACAAGGGTTTCTTCTGATAGCAGTAGTGAGTTGAGACAACAAGGGTTTCTTCTGATAGCAGTAGTGAGTTGAAACAACAAGGGTTTCTTCTGATAGCAGTAGTGAGTTGAGACAACAAGGGTTTCTTCTGATAGCAATAGTGAGTTAGGACAACAAGGGTTTCTTCTGATAGCAGTAGTGAGTTGAAACAACAAGGGTTTCTTCTGATAGCAGTAGTGAGTTAGGACAACAAGGGTTTCTTCTGATAGCAGTAGTGAGTTAGGACAACAAGGGTTTCTTCTGATAGCAGTAGTGAGTTGAGACAACAAGGGTTTCTTCTGATAGCAGTAGTGAGTTAGGACAACAAGGGTTTCTTCTGATAGCAGTAGTGAGTTAGGACAACAAGGGTTTCTTCTGATAGCAGTAGTGAGTTGAAACAACAAGGGTTTCTTCTGATAGCAGTAGTGAGTTGAGACAACAAGGGTTTCTTCTGATAGCAGTAGTGAGTTGAGACAACAAGGGTTTCTTCTGATAGCAGTAGTGAGTTTAAACAACAAGGGTTCTTCTGATAGCAGTAGTGAGTTGAGACAACAAGGGTTTCTTCTGATAGCAGTAGTTAGTTAGGACAACACGGGTTTCTTCTGATAGCAGCAGTGAGTTAGGACAACAAGGGTTTCTTCTGATAGCAGTAGTGAGTTGAGACAACAAGGGTTTCTTCTGATAGCAATAGTGAGTTAGGACAACAAGGGTTTCATCTGATAGCAGTAGAGAGTTAGGACAACAAGGGTTTCTTCTGATAGCAGTAGAGAGTTAGGACAACAAGGGTTTCTTCTGATAGCAGTAGAGAGTTAGGACAACAAGGGTTTCTTCTGATAGCAGTAGAGAGTTAGGACAACAAGGGTTTCTTCTGATAGCAGTAGTGAGTTGAGACAACAAGGGTTTCTTCTGATAGCAGTAGTGAGTTAGGACAACAAGGGTTTCTTCTGATAGCAGTAGTGAGTTGAGACAACAAGGGTTTCTTCTGATAGCAGTAGTGAGTTGAGACAACAATGGTTTCTTCTGATAGCAGTAGTGAGTTGAGACAACAAGGGTTTCTTCTGATAGCAGTAGTGAGTTAGGACAACAAGGGTTTCTTCTGATAGCAGTAGTGAGTTGAGACAACAAGGGTTTCTTCTGATAGCAGTAGTGAGTTGAGACAACAAGGGTTTCTTCTGATAGCAGTAGTGAGTTGAGACAACAAGGGTTTCTTCTGATAGCAGTAGTGAGTTGAGACAACAAGGGTTTCTTCTGATAGCAGTAGTGAGTTGAGACAACAAGGGTTTCTTCTGATAGCAGTAGTGAGTTAGGACAACAAGGGTTTCTTCTGATAGCAGTAGTGAGTTGAGACAACAAGGGTTTCTTCTGATAGCAGTAGTGAGTTAGGACAACAAGGGTTTCTTCTGACAGCAGTAGAGAGTTAGGACAACAAGGGTTTCTTCTGATAGCAGTAGTGAATTAGGACAACAAGGGTTTCTTCTGATAGCAGTAGTGAGTTAGGACAACAAGGGTTTCTTCTGATAGCAGTAGTGAGTTGAAACAACAAGCGTTTATTCTGATAGCAGTAGTGAGTTAGGACAACAAGGGTTTCTTCTGATAGCAATAGTGAGTTAGGACAACAAGGGCTTCTTCTGATAGCAGTAGTGAGTTGAAACAACAAGGGTTTCTTCTGATAGCAGTAGTGAGTTAGGACAACAAGGGTTTCTTCTGATAGCAGTAGTGAGTTAGGACAACAAGGGTTTCTTCTGATAGCAGTAGTGAGTTGAAACAACAAGGGTTTCTTCTGATAGCAGTAGTGAGTTGAGACAACAAGGGTTTCTTCTGATAGCAGTAGTGAGTTGAGACAACAAGGGTTTCTTCTGATAGCAGTAGTGAGTTGAAACAACAAGGGTTTCTTCTGATAGCAGTAGTGAGTTAGGACAACAAGGGTTTCTTCTGATAGCAATAGTGAGTTAGGACAACAAGGGTTTCTTCTGATAGCAGTAGTGAGTTGAAACAACAAGGGTTTCTTCTGATAGCAGTAGTGAGTTAGGACAACAAGGGTTTCTTCTGATAGCAGTAGTGAGTTAGGACAACAAGGGTTTCTTCTGATAGCAGTAGTGAGTTAGGACAACAAGGGTTTCTTCTGATAGCAGTAGTGAGTTGAAACAACAAGGGTTTCTTCTGATAGCAGTAGTGAGTTGAGACAACAAGGGTTTCTTCTGATAGCAGTAGTGAGTTGAGACAACAAGGGTTTCTTCTGATAGCAGTAGTGAGTTGAAACAACAATGGTTTCTTCTGATAGCAGTAGTGAGTTGAGACAACAAGGGTTTCTTCTGATAGCAATAGTGAGTTAGGACAACAAGGGTTTCTTCTGATAGCAGTAGTGAGTTGAAACAACAAGGGTTTCTTCTGATAGCAGTAGTGAGTTAGGCCAACAAGGGTTTCTTCTGATAGCAGTAGTGAGTTAGGACAACAAGGGTTTCTTCTGATAGCAGTAGTGAGTTGAGACAACAAGGGTTTCTTCTGATAGCAGTAGTGAGTTAGGACAACAAGGGTTTCTTCTGATAGCTGTAGTGAGTTAGGACAACAAGGGTTTCTTCTGATAGCAGTAGTGAGTTGAGACAACAAGGGTTTCTTCTGATAGCAGTAGTGAGTTGAGACAACAAGGGTTTCTTCTGATAGCAGTAGTGAGTTAGGACAACAAGGGTTTCTTCTGATAGCAGTAGTGAGTTGAGACAACAAGGGTTTCTTCTGATAGCAGTAGTGAGTTAGGACAACAAGGGTTTCTTCTGATAGCAGTAGTGAGTTGAGACAACAAGGGTTTCTTCTGATAGCAGTAGTGAGTTGAAACAACAATGGTTTCTTCTGATAGCAGTAGTGAGTTGAGACAACAAGGGTTTCTTCTGATAGCAATAGTGAGTTAGGACAACAAGGGTTTCTTCTGATAGCAGTAGTGAGTTGAAACAACAAGGGTTTCTTCTGATAGCAGTAGTGAGTTAGGCCAACAAGGGTTTCTTCTGATAGCAGTAGTGAGTTAGGACAACAAGGGTTTCTTCTGATAGCAGTAGTGAGTTGAGACAACAAGGGTTTCTTCTGATAGCAGTAGTGAGTTAGGACAACAAGGGTTTCTTCTGATAGCTGTAGTGAGTTAGGACAACAAGGGTTTCTTCTGATAGCAGTAGTGAGTTGAGACAACAAGGGTTTCTTCTGATAGCAGTAGTGAGTTGAGACAACAAGGGTTTCTTCTGATAGCAGTAGTGAGTTAGGACAACAAGGGTTTCTTCTGATAGCAGTAGTGAGTTGAGACAACAAGGGTTTCTTCTGATAGCAGTAGTGAGTTAGGACAACAAGGGTTTCTTCTGATAGCAGTAGTGAGTTGAGACAACAAGGGTTTCTTCTGATAACAGTAGTGAGTTAGGACAACAAGGGTTTCTTCTGATAGCAGTAGTGAATTAGGACAACAAGGGTTTCTTCTGATAGCAGTAGTGAGTTAGGACAACAAGGGTTTCTTCTGATAGCAGTAGTGAGTTGAAACAACAAGGGTTTCTTCTGATAGCAGTAGTGAGTTAGGACAACAAGGGTTTCTTCTGTTAGCTGTAGTGAGTTAGGACAACAAGGGTTTCTTCTGATAGCAGTAGTGAGTTGAGACAACAAGGGTTTCTTCTGATAGCAGTAGTGAGTTGAGACAACAAGGGTTTCTTCTGATAGCAGTAGTGAGTTAGGACAACAAGGGTTTCTTCTGATAGCAGTAGTGAGTTGAGACAACAAGGGTTTCTTCTGATAGCAGTAGTGAGTTGAAACAACAAGGGTTTCTTCTGATAGCAGTAGTGAGTTGAGACAACAAGGGTTTCTTCTGATAGCAGTAGTGAGTTGAGACAACAAGGGTTTCTTCTGATAGCAGTAGTGAGTTGAAACAACAAGGGTTTCTTCTGATAGCAGTAGTGAGTTGAGACAACAAGGGTTTCTTCTGATAGCAATAGTGAGTTAGGACAACAAGGGTTTCTTCTGATAGCAGTAGTGAGTTGAAACAACAAGGGTTTCTTCTGATAGCAGTAGTGAGTTAGGACAACAAGGGTTTCTTCTGATAGCAGTAGTGAGTTAGGACAACAAGGGTTTCTTCTGATAGCAGTAGTGAGTTGAGACAACAAGGGTTTCTTCTGATAGCAGTAGTGAGTTAGGACAACAAGGGTTTCTTCTGATAGCAGTAGTGAGTTAGGACAACAAGGGTTTCTTCTGATAGCAGCAGTGAGTTGAAACAACAAGGGTTTCTTCTGATAGCAGTAGTGAGTTGAGACAACAAGGGTTTCTTCTGATAGCAGTAGTGAGTTGAGACAACAAGGGTTTCTTCTGATAGCAGTAGTGAGTTTAAACAACAAGGGTTCTTCTGATAGCAGTAGTGAGTTGAGACAACAAGGGTTTCTTCTGATAGCAGTAGTTAGTTAGGACAACACGGGTTTCTTCTGATAGCAGCAGTGAGTTAGGACAACAAGGGTTTCTTCTGATAGCAGTAGTGAGTTGAGACAACAAGGGTTTCTTCTGATAGCAATAGTGAGTTAGGACAACAAGGGTTTCATCTGATAGCAGTAGAGAGTTAGGACAACAAGGGTTTCTTCTGATAGCAGTAGAGAGTTAGGACAACAAGGGTTTCTTCTGATAGCAGTAGAGAGTTAGGACAACAAGGGTTTCTTCTGATAGCAGTAGAGAGTTAGGACAACAAGGGTTTCTTCTGATAGCAGTAGTGAGTTGAGACAACAAGGGTTTCTTCTGATAGCAGTAGTGAGTTAGGACAACAAGGGTTTCTTCTGATAGCAGTAGTGAGTTGAGACAACAAGGGTTTCTTCTGATAGCAGTAGTGAGTTGAGACAACAAGGGTTTCTTCTGATAGCAGTAGTGAGTTAGGACAACAAGGGTTTCTTCTGATAGCAGTAGTGAGTTGAGACAACAAGGGTTTCTTCTGATAGCAGTAGTGAGTTGAGACAACAAGGGTTTCTTCTGATAGCAGTAGTGAGTTGAGACAACAAGGGTTTCTTCTGATAGCAGTAGTGAGTTGAGACAACAAGGGTTTCTTCTGATAGCAGTAGTGAGTTGAGACAACAAGGGTTTCTTCTGATAGCAGTAGTGAGTTAGGACAACAAGGGTTTCTTCTGATAGCAGTAGTGAGTTGAGACAACAAGGGTTTCTTCTGATAGCAGTAGTGAGTTAGGACAACAAGGGTTTCTTCTGACAGCAGTAGAGAGTTAGGACAACAAGGGTTTCTTCTGATAGCAGTAGTGAATTAGGACAACAAGGGTTTCTTCTGATAGCAGTAGTGAGTTAGGACAACAAGGGTTTCTTCCGATAGCAGTAGTGAGTTGAAACAACAAGCGTTTATTCTGATAGCAGTAGTGAGTTAGGACAACAAGGGTTTCTTCTGATAGCAATAGTGAGTTAGGACAACAAGGGTTTCTTCTGATAGCAGTAGTGAGTTGAAACAACAAGGGTTTCTTCTGATAGCAGTAGTGAGTTAGGACAACAAGGGTTTCTTCTGATAGCAGTAGTGAGTTAGGACAACAAGGGTTTCTTCTGATAGCAGTAGTGAGTTGAAACAACAAGGGTTTCTTCTGATAGCAGTAGTGAGTTGAGACAACAAGGGTTTCTTCTGATAGCAGTAGTGAGTTGAGACAACAAGGGTTTCTTCTGATAGCAGTAGTGAGTTGAAACAACAAGGGTTTCTTCTGATAGCAGTAGTGAGTTAGGACAACAAGGGTTTCTTCTGATAGCAATAGTGAGTTAGGACAACAAGGGTTTCTTCTGATAGCAGTAGTGAGTTGAAACAACAAGGGTTTCTTCTGATAGCAGTAGTGAGTTAGGACAACAAGGGTTTCTTCTGATAGCAGTAGTGAGTTAGGACAACAAGGGTTTCTTCTGATAGCAGTAGTGAGTTAGGACAACAAGGGTTTCTTCTGATAGCAGTAGTGAGTTGAAACAACAAGGGTTTCTTCTGATAGCAGTAGTGAGTTGAGACAACAAGGGTTTCTTCTGATAGCAGTAGTGAGTTAGGACAACAAGGGTTTCTTCTGATAGCAGTAGTGAGTTGAGACAACAAGGGTTTCTTCTGATAGCAGTAGTGAGTTGAGACAACAAGGGTTTCTTCTGATAGCAGTAGTGAGTTAGGACAACAAGGGTTTCTTCTGATAGCAGTAGTGAGTTGAGACAACAAGGGTTTCTTCTGATAGCAGTAGTGAGTTGAGACAACAAGGGTTTCTTCTGATAGCAGTAGTGAGTTGAGACAACAAGGGTTTCTTCTGATAGCAGTTGTGAGTTGAGACAACAAGGGTTTCTTCTGATAGCAGTAGTGAGTTGAGACAACAAGGGTTTCTTCTGATAGCAGTAGTGAGTTAGGACAACAAGGGTTTCTTCTGATAGCAGTAGTGAGTTGAGACAACAAGGGTTTCTTCTGATAGCAGTAGTGAGTTAGGACAACAAGGGTTTCTTCTGACAGCAGTAGAGAGTTAGGACAACAAGGGTTTCTTCTGATAGCAGTAGTGAATTAGGACAACAAGGGTTTCTTCTGATAGCAGTAGTGAGTTAGGACAACAAGGGTTTCTTCTGATAGCAGTAGTGAGTTGAAACATCAAGCGTTTATTCTGATAGCAGTAGTGAGTTAGGACAACAAGGGTTTCTTCTGATAGCAATAGTGAGTTAGGACAACAAGGGTTTCTTCTGATAGCAGTAGTGAGTTGAAACAACAAGGGTTTCTTCTGATAGCAGTAGTGAGTTAGGACAACAAGGGTTTCTTCTGATAGCAGTAGTGAGTTAGGACAACAAGGGTTTCTTCTGATAGCAGTAGTGAGTTGAAACAACAAGGGTTTCTTCTGATAGCAGTAGTGAGTTGAGACAACAAGGGTTTCTTCTGATAGCAGTAGTGAGTTGAGACAACAAGGGTTTCTTCTGATAGCAGTAGTGAGTTGAAACAACAAGGGTTTCTTCTGATAGCAGTAGTGAGTTAGGACAACAAGGGTTTCTTCTGATAGCAATAGTGAGTTAGGACAACAAGGGTTTCTTCTGATAGCAGTAGTGAGTTGAAACAACAAGGGTTTCTTCTGATAGCAGTAGTGAGTTAGGACAACAAGGGTTTCTTCTGATAGCAGTAGTGAGTTAGGACAACAAGGGTTTCTTCTGATAGCAGTAGTGAGTTAGGACAACAAGGGTTTCTTCTGATAGCAGTAGTGAGTTGAAACAACAAGGGTTTCTTCTGATAGCAGTAGTGAGTTGAGACAACAAGGGTTTCTTCTGATAGCAGTAGTGAGTTGAGACAACAAGGGATTCTTCTGATAGCAGTAGTGAGTTGAAACAACAATGGTTTCTTCTGATAGCAGTAGTGAGTTGAGACAACAAGGGTTTCTTCTGATAGCAATAGTGAGTTAGGACAACAAGGGTTTCTTCTGATAGCAGTAGTGAGTTGAAACAACAAGGGTTTCTTCTGATAGCAGTAGTGAGTTAGGCCAACAAGGGTTTCTTCTGATAGCAGTAGTGAGTTAGGACAACAAGGGTTTCTTCTGATAGCAGTAGTGAGTTGAGACAAGGGTTTCTTCTGATAGCAGTAGTGAGTTAGGACAACAAGGGTTTCTTCTGATAGCTGTAGTGAGTTAGGACAACAAGGGTTTCTTCTGATAGCAGTAGTGAGTTGAGACAACAAGGGTTTCTTCTGATAGCAGTAGTGAGTTGAGACAACAAGGGTTTCTTCTGATAGCAGTAGTGAGTTAGGACAACAAGGGTTTCTTCTGATAGCAGTAGTGAGTTGAGACAACAAGGGTTTCTTCTGATAGCAGTAGTGAGTTAGGACAACAAGGGTTTCTTCTGATAGCAGTAGTGAGTTGAGACAACAAGGGTTTCTTCTGATAGCAGTAGTGAGTTGAAACAACAATGGTTTCTTCTGATAGCAGTAGTGAGTTGAGACAACAAGGGTTTCTTCTGATAGCAATAGTGAGTTAGGACAACAAGGGTTTCTTCTGATAGCAGTAGTGAGTTGAAACAACAAGGGTTTCTTCTGATAGCAGTAGTGAGTTAGGCCAACAAGGGTTTCTTCTGATAGCAGTAGTGAGTTAGGACAACAAGGGTTTCTTCTGATAGCAGTAGTGAGTTGAGACAACAAGGGTTTCTTCTGATAGCAGTAGTGAGTTAGGACAACAAGGGTTTCTTCTGATAGCTGTAGTGAGTTAGGACAACAAGGGTTTCTTCTGATAGCAGTAGTGAGTTGAGACAACAAGGGTTTCTTCTGATAGCAGTAGTGAGTTGAGACAACAAGGGTTTCTTCTGATAGCAGTAGTGAGTTAGGACAACAAGGGTTTCTTCTGATAGCAGTAGTGAGTTGAGACAACAAGGGTTTCTTCTGATAGCAGTAGTGAGTTAGGACAACAAGGGTTTCTTCTGATAGCAGTAGTGAGTTGAGACAACAAGGGTTTCTTCTGATAACAGTAGTGAGTTAGGACAACAAGGGTTTCTTCTGATAGCAGTAGAGAGTTAGGACAACAAGGGTTTCTTCTGATAGCAGTAGTGAATTAGGACAACAAGGGTTTCTTCTGATAGCAGTAGTGAGTTAGGACAACAAGGGTTTCTTCTGATAGCAGTAGTGAGTTGAAACAACAAGGGTTTATTCTGATAGCAGTAGTGAGTTAAAACAACAAGGGTTTCTTCTGATAGCAGTAGTGAGTTAGGACAACAAGGGTTTCTTCTGATAGCAGTAGTGAGTTGAGACAACAAGGGTTTCTTCTGATAGCAGTAGTGAGTTGAGACAACAAGGGTTTCTTCTGATAGCAGTAGTGAGTTGAGACAACAAGGGTTTCTTCTGATAGCAGTAGTGAGTTGAAACAACAAGGGTTTCTTCTGATAGCAGTAGTGAGTTAGGACAACAAGGGTTTCTTCTGATAGCAGTAGTGAGTTAGGACAACAAGGGTTTCTTCTGATAGCAGTAGTGAGTTGAGACAACAAGGGTTTCTTCTGATAGCAGTAGTGAGTTGAGACAACAAGGGTTTCTTCTGATAGCAGTAGTGAGTTAGGACAACAAGGGTTTCTTCTGATAGCAGCAGTGAGTTAGGACAACAAGGGTTTCTTCTGATAGCAGTAGTGAGTTGAGACAACAAGGGTTTCTTCTGATAGCAATAGTGAGTTAGGACAACAAGGGTTTCATCTGATAGCAGTAGAGAGTTAGGACAACAAGGGTTTCTTCTGATAGCAGTAGAGAGTTAGGACAACAAGGGTTTCTTCTGATAGCAGTAGAGAGTTAGGACAACAAGGGTTTCTTCTGATAGCAGTAGAGAGTTAGGACAACAAGGGTTTCTTCTGATAGCAGTAGAGAGTTAGGACAACAAGGGTTTCTTCTGATAGTAGTAGTGAGTTAGGACAACAAGGGTTTCTTCTGATAGCAGTAGTGAGTTGAGACAACAAGGGTTTCTTCTGATAGCAGTAGTGAGTTGAGACAACAAGGGTTTCTTCTGATAGCAGTAGTGAGTTGAGACAACAAGGGTTTCTTCTGATAGCAGTTGTGAGTTGAGACAACAAGGGTTTCTTCTGATAGCAGTAGTGAGTTGAAACAACAAGGGTTTCTTCTGATAGCAGTAGTGAGTTGAGACAACAAGGGTTTCTTCAGATAGCAGTAGTGAGTTAACCCTTGTGTGGTGTTCGGGTCTGTGGGCCCCATTTTCAATGTTTACTAGATGAAAAATTATACAAGGAATTATTTTTCAACCGGAGACTCAATGGCCTTGGCTCATTTTCTGTGAAGAACATGTAAAATATCACATTTTCATTGAATGCACACTGTGCAGCACCCCCCCCCCCCCCCTACACATTTATATTACACATATGGTGACCGGGACCAGCCCATCAGCAACCAGCCCCAGGACCAGCCCATCAGCAACCAGCCCCAGGACCAGCCCATCAGCAATCAGCCCCAGGACCAGCCCATCAGCAATCAGCCCCAGGACCAGCCCATCAGCAATCAGCCCCAGGACCAGCCCATCAGCAATCAGTCCCAGGACCAGCCCATCAGCAACCAGCCCACCAGCAGCCAGCCCCAGGACCAGCCCGTCAGCAACTAGCCCCAGGACCAGCCCGTCAGCAACCAGCCCATCAGCAGCCAGCCCCAGGACCAGCCCTTCAGCAACCAGCCCCAGGACCAGGACCAGCCCATCAGCAACCAGCCCGTCAACAATCAGCCCCAGGACCAGCCAATCAGAAACCAGACCCAGGACCAGGACCAGACCCAGGACCAGCCCGTCAGCAGCCAGCCCCAGGACCAGCCCGTCAGCAACCAGATCCAGGCTCAGCCCTAGGACCAGGACCAGCCCGTCAGCAACCAGCCCCAGGACCAGCCCATCTGCAACCAGCCCCAGGACCAGCCCATCAGCAACCAGCCCCAGGACCAGCCCCAGGACCAGCCCTTCAGCAACCAGCCCCAGGACCAGCACGTTAGCAACCAGCCCATCAGCAACCAGCCCCAGGACCAGCCCGTCAACAACCAGCCCCAGGACCAGCCCATCAGCAACCAGCCCGTCAGCAATCAGCCCCAGGACCAGCCCATCAGCAATCAGCCCCAGGACCAGCCCATCAGCAGCCAGCCCCAGGACCAGCCAATCAGCAGCCAGCCCCAGGACCAGCCAATCAGCAACCAGCCCCAGGACCAGCCCGTCAGCAACCAGCCCCAGGACCAGCCCGTCAGCAACCAGCCCCAGGACCAGCCCATCAGCAACCAGTCCCAGGACCAGCCCATCAGCAACCAGCCCATCAGCAACCAGGACCAGCCCATCAGCAACCAGCCCCAGCCCATCAGCAATCAGCCCCAGGACCAGCCCGTCAGCAATCAGCCCGACAGCAATCAGCCCCAGGACGAGCCCATCAGCAATCACCCCCAGGACCAGCCCGTCAGCAATCAGGTCAGTGTAGAAAGACAAGCTAGCGGCACTCATGTCAGTGTGGGACTAGTGGGTGGACCTCCTTCCCCTGTTTTACAACCCTGGGCCCAACGTTACTGTTGATGAGCAGCTTATGCCATATAGGGGCTGCTGCCCATTCAGACAGTATATACTGTCTAAACCAGCAAAATATGGAATGAAGATCTGGGCTGCCTGTGATGCGTGGATCTGGGCTGCCTGTGATGCATCATATGCGTGGAACTTCAAGTGTATATGGGGAAGCCAGATGGAGGAGCCCCTAAGAAGAACCAAGGGATGCGGGTTGTCCTGGACGTGACACAGCGACTCCGTTGCCACAACATCACATTCGATAACTTTTTTACTTCGCACAAGCTGGGACAGGAGCTTCTCAAGAGGAAGCTGATGATGCAAAGCACCACACACCATCACACCTCCTCCTCCATGCTTCACTGTGGGAACCACACTTGCGGAGATCATCCGTTCACAAATCAAATCAAATTTTTGATCCGTTCACCTACTCTGCATCCCACAAAGACAAAAAATCTTATATTTTGACTCATCAGACCAAAGGACAGATTTCCACCGGTCTAATGTCCATTGCTCGTGTTTCTTGGCCCAAACAAGTCTCTTCTTCTTATTGGTAACCTTTAGTAGTGGTTTCTTTGCAGCAATTTGACCATGAAGACCTGATTCACACAGTCTCCTCTGAACAGCTGATGTTGAGATGTGTCTGTTACTTGAACCCTGTGAAGCATTTATTTGGGTTGCAATTTCTGGGGCTGGTAACTCTAATGAACTGATCCTCTGCAGCAGAGGTAACTCTGGGTCTTCCTTTCCTGTGGCGGTCCTCATGAGAGACAGTTTCATCATAGAGCTTGATGGTTTCTGCGACTGCACTTGAAAAAACTTTAGAAGTTCTTTACATTTTCCTGATTGACTAACCTTCAAGTCTTAAAGTAATGATGGACTGTCGTTTATCTTTGCTTATTTGAGCTGTTCTTGCCATAATATGGACTATTTGGTCTTTTACCAAATAGGGATATCTTCTGTATACCACCCATACCTTGTCACAACACAACTGATTGACTCAAACGCAGTAAAAAGGAAATAAATTCCACAAATTAACTTTCAACAAGGCACCCCTGTTAACTTAAATGTATTCCAGGTGACTACCTCATGAAGCTGGTTGAGAGAATGCCAAGAGTGTGCAAAGCTGTCATCAAGGCAAAGAGCGGCTACTTTGAAGATTCTCAAATAGAAAATATACTTTGTTTTTTTTTGTTAAAAATAAATGTAGTTACATGATTCCATGTGTGTTATTTCATAGTTTTGATTTCTTCACTATTATTCTACAATGTAGAAAAATAGTAAAAAATAAAGAAAATCCCTGGAATGAGTAGGTGTTCTAGAACCCTGGAATGAGTAGGTGTTCTAGAACCCTGGAATGAGTAGGTGTTCTAGAACCCTGGAATGAGTAGGTGTTCTAGAACCCTGGAATGAGTAGGTGTTCTAGAACCCTGGAATGAGTAGATCGGTCCAAACTTTTCATTGGTACAGTATAAATAACGTCAAGGAAAATGTATAAAAACCTGTTTTTTTTCGGTTTATCATTATTGTGTGTAGATTGATGAAGATCTTTATTTATTTAATCCGTTTTAGAATAAGGCTGTAAGGGGTCTGAATACTTCCCGGAGGCTCTGTATCGAGGATGTTGGAAAAAGGCTTCTGCCGGCCGATCGTATTCTATTCTGGGTGCTTCTTTTCGAAGTCCCGGTTGGCTCATGGAGAATTGATGATAAAAAGATTTTTTGGGGGGGGCTGTTTTGTTAGACTTCAGTGAGTCATTTGACATTATCGATCGTAGTCTGCTGCTGGAAAAACGTATGTGTTATGGATTTACAACCCCTGCTATAATTGTGGATAAAGAGTTACCTGTCTAACAGAACACAGAGGGTGTTCTTTAACAGTACTTGTATATGCGAGAGATTTTGACATGTTGAAAGCACCGAAAGCACAACTATCTGGCACACGGCACGGACACCCCACAAGACATGTCACCGGAGGTCTCTTAATTAACAGTCCCCAAGTCCAGAAGAAACTATGGGAGACACACAGTACTACCTACGGGTTCACTTCCATGTCCCTCGGTTCAATACAATATGTTTATTTAGACGATACCAGTGGATGTATATTTAGTGTCAGATGCCTGGGCCTTTAGCCACCCAATGAGACAGACAGACGGAAGAGTGTTCCTAGGCAACCTGAAAGCAGGAAGAAGAGAGTAATATGATCACCCGGGAACATTGTGTTATCTCCCTCTGTTTGCATATCATTCCCTTCATCTCTCCATCCCTCCTTCCCTTCATCTCTCCATCCCTCCTTCCCTCCTTCCCTTCATCTCTCCATCCCTCCATCCCTCCTTCCCTTCATCCCTCCTTCCCTTCATCTCTCCTTCCCTCCTTCCCTTCATCTCTCCATCCCTCCATCCCTCCAACTCTCTTTCCCTTCATCCCTCCTTCCCTTCATCTCTCCTTCCCTCCTTCCCTTCATCCCTCCTTCCCTTCATCTCTCCTTCCCTTCATCCCTCCTTCCCTTCATCCCTCCTTCCCTTCATCCCTCCTTCCCTTCATCTCTCCTTCCTTCATCTCTCCATCCCTCCTTCCCTTCATCCCTCCTTCCCTTCATTCTTCATCCCTCCTTCATCTCTCCATCCGTCCTTCCCTCCTTCCCTTCATCTCTCCTTCCCTCCTTCCCTTCATCCCTCCTTCCCTTAATCTCTCCTTCCCTTCATCCCTTCATCTCTCCTTCTCTCCATCCCTCCTTGCCTTTATCTCTCCATCCCTCCTTCCCTTCATCTCTCCATCCCTCCTTCCCTTCATCTCTCCATCCCTCCTTCCCTTCATCTCTCCATCCCTCCTTCCCTTTATCTCTCCTTCTCTCCATCCCTCCTTCCCTTCATCTCTCTATCCCTCCTTCCCTTCATCTCTCCATCCCTCCTTCCCTTCATCCCTCCTTCCCTTCATTCTTCATCCCTCCTTCATCTCTCCATCCGTCCTTCCCTCCTTCCCTTCATCTCTCCTTCCCTCCTTCCTACCAACTCTCCTTCCCTTCATCCCTCCTTCCCTTCATCCCTTCATCTCTCCATCCCTCCTTCCCTTCATCCCTCCTTCTCTCCTTCCCTTCATCCCTTCATCTCTCCTTCCCTTCATCTCTCCTTCCCTTGATCCCTTCATCCGTTCATCTCTCCATTCCTTCCCTCCATCTCTCCATCTCTCCATCATCCTAAACCTGTGGGATCATCAACAAAATAGACATGTTTTTTTGTACAAAATTTCAGTAAGGACTCAGGACCCACATTGGTAACATGAAGGCTAAACCACATATTCAGCATTGGTGTTTCCTTATATTTTGGTAGTCTTGGCAGGAGAGATGACATTGATAATCAACATTAGATTCAGGATGTCTTGGCAAGAGAGATGACATTGATAATCAACATTAGATTCAGGATGTCTTGGCAGGAGAGATGACATTGATAATCAAAATTAGATTCAGGATGTCTTGGCAGGAGAGATGACATTGATAATCAACATTAGATTCAGGATGTCTTGGCAGGAGAGATGACATTGATAATCAAGATTAGATTCAGGATGTCTTGGCAGGAGAGATGACATTGATAATCAACATTAGATTCAGGATGTCTAGGCAGGAGAGATGACATTGATAATCAACATTAGATTCAGGTTGTCTTGGCAGGAGAGATGACATTGATAATCAACATTAGATTCAGGATGTCTTGGCAGGAGAGATGACATTGATAATCAACATTAGATTCAGGATGTCTTGGCAGGAGAGATGACATTGATAATCAACATTAGATTCAGGATGTCTTGGCAGGAGAAGTGACATTGATAAACTGCCCATTATGTCTTTGTTACCATCCATCTCAGGTCAAGATGCATCATGGGTAATATTTTAAATTGTGGGTCATTTAATTACGTATCCCCAGGCAGCTGGGACCATATAATGATGTCGTCATGTTGATGTCAACAAGAGCTTTAGCACCTGTGCCGCCCATAGGGGGGTGTGTGTGGGTGTGTGTGTGTGTGTGTGTGTGTGTGTGTGTGTGTGTGTGTGTGTGTGTGTGTGTGTGTGTGTGTGTGTGTGTGTGTGTGTGTGTGTGGTGTGTGTGTGTGTGTGTGTGTGTGTGTGTGTGTGTGTGTGTGTGTGAGTGTGTGTGTGTGTGTGTGTGTGTGTGTGTGTGTGTTATGCATTTCATACAGATTTGATAGTCCTAAATAATACATTTGCAGTATGGGTGAAGACGATGATCTCAGTGACCCTGCAAACAGAAGATTATTGCATTGTAAACATTCTGTAGACTTTGGTAAATATTGTATTAAAATGCAATCCTTGGCAACTACAGACCTACCTGTCACTTCCCAAATGACATCCTGTTTGCTATAATGTGTACTACTTTTGACCAGAGCCGTAAGGGAGACTGGTCAATAGTGCTTTTTAAAGGGAATAGGGCACCATTTGGGACTTAAAGGAGATTCCTATTGCCCCTTCCTCTCATGGTGTATAAACAGTGTCATCTGTCTTTCCTGTGCTAATGGCCCTGCCTGGAGAGAGATTGGTCATTATCGGTCGGTAACATTGACCGGCTCCCGGAGACCGTCAGTTACGCGTGGAAGGTTTTTGGCTAATCATTGATAGATCTGCTGCTGCTAACCGGGGTCCCGGGGGAAGAGGAGGGGAAAGGTGCTGGAGTTGTCGCATCCAGTTGCGTTTATAGACTAGCTAGTAACCGGCTGTTTGCGCTTCAGAGAACACAACAAGTAGGGACAATATGCCTACTAAAGTAGCCTAGCTATTGGTTTTATGGATTATATAGGATATCGATTTGTATAATTAAGTCTATAATGGTTTATATCACGGTAAATGACCTCACTCAACTTAACGCAGTCGGCGCGATGCAACTCCCTCGTTTCATGACGTTTGTTCTGGTCATTTCTTGTGAGTTGTACCGGGCAGTCGCGGGTCCGGGCGCTGGGTTGAAGACGTGGGAGAGGTTTAGTAAATTGGACTATCCCGGTGACAAAGCTTTCCTCTACGACACCTTTCCTGACAACTTCATGTGGGCGGTTGGAACGGCAGCTTACCAGGTGGAGGGTGCGTTTGAGAAAGACGGGAAGGGCCTGTCCATTTGGGACACTTTTACGCGCGGCGGGAACCGGATAGCTACCGGGGACGTTGGCAGCGACAGCTACCATAACACCCAAAGCGACGTCCGGGCGCTCAAACAGCTCGGGGTCAGTCACTACCGCTTCTCTCTCTCGTGGTCGCGGATATTTCCAAACGGCAGCCGCGGTAGCTACAACGAGATCGGTACCAACTACTACCGGACGCTAATACGGAAGCTGAAGGAGATCAACGTGCAGCCGGTGATCACGCTATATCACTGGGACTTACCTGACAACCTGCAGAGAACGTTCGGCGGGTGGAGCGACCCAGCGCTCGTGGAGCTTTTCCGTGATTATGCAGATTTCTGTTTCCAAACATTCGGTGACGATGTGAAGTATTGGATCACGATAGACAACCCGTTCCTGGTGGCGTGGAACGGGTACGGTACTGGGAAGGTGGCTCCGGGAATCAAGAATGACCCGGACCTGCCGTTTAGAGTGGGACACAACCTCCTCAAGGTGAGAGAGTGAGAGCACTAAATCACAGGTCCCCTTCCAAAATAGCACACTATTCCCTATATAGTGCAATGCTTTTTTGACCAGGTACAAAATAGTGCACTATGAAGGGAATGTGGATGTCATTTAGGACATTTAGGACTGTTCAACTCTGCGTCAGAGTTTATTCACTGGAATGTCACTGTCGTCATTAGAGGACCACAATGTAAAAATACTGTAATTTGTTACAATTATTTTGTCTTGATATTCTGCATGATTTAAAATGCATTGTGTGCTTGAATTGTGTTCTAAATGGTCAAATACATTAAATAAAATAATGGAAAAGCAGAATAATCCCATTTGAAATATATATATATTCTTTACATTCAAAACAATTTATCTCCATCCCTCTGTCTCTGTCTCTGTCTCTCTGTCTCTGTCTCTCTCTGTCTCTGTCTCTCTGTCTCTGTCTCTGTCTCTGTCTCTCTCTCTGTCTCTGTCTCTCTCTCTGTCTCTGTCTCTGTCTCTTTCTCTCTCCTCTCCTCTCCTCTCCTCTCCTCTCCTCTCCTCTCCTCTCCTCTCCTCTCCTCTCCTCCCCTCCTCCCCCCAGGCTCATGCTGCAGCGTGGCACCTCTACGACCGCCACTACCGGCCCCAGCAGCAGGGGAAAGTTTCAATGGCGCTGGCCTCCCATTGGATCAAGCCCAGCAGGACACGGCGTGAGAGCCTGCAGGCGTGTCAGTGGTCCTTGGACTTTGTGTTGGGCTGGTTCGCCAGACCCCTCTTCATTGATGGAGATTACCCCCCTAGCATGAAGCACAACCTGTCCCACCGCCTGCCCTCGTTCACACAGGCACGTAGCCCGGGGTTAGCCTAGACCCAGGGCAGCGGTTCTCAACCTGAGTACTAGTATAGAGACTAGCCCCACTCTACCTGCCCTCCTTCACACAGGCACGTAGCCCGGGGTTAGCCTAGACCCAGGGCACCGTTTCTCAACCTGAGTACTAGTATAGAGACTAGCCCCACTCTACCTGCCCTCCTTCACACTGTCACGTAGAATAGAATAGGCCCTTCCTCTCCGTCCCACATGGCACGCTATTCCCTCTAAAGTGCACTTCTTTTGATCAGGACCCTGTTCCCTTTAGAAAGTTATATTGTTATTCTATTTTGCAACAGATTGAAAGTTATTCTCCTCTCCTCCCCTTTCATCCCTCCCCTTTCACCCCCTCTCCTCTCCTCTCCTCTCCTGCCCTCTCCTCTCCTCCCCTTTCATCCCTCTCCTCTCCTCTCCTCTCCTCTCCTTTCCTTTCCTTTCCTTTCCTCTCCTCTCCTCCTCTCCTCTCCCCTCTCTCCTCTCCTCCCCTTTCATCCCTCCCCTTTCATCCCCTCTCCTCTCCTCTCCTCCTCTCCCCTCTCTCCTCTCCTCTCTTCTCCTCCCCTTTCATCACATCTCCTCTCCTCTCATCCCTTCTCCTCCCCTCTCCTCTCATCCCTTATCTTCCCCTCTCCTCTCCTCCCCTCTCCTCTCATCCCTTCTCATCCCCTCTCTTCTCCTCTCATCTCTTTCCCTCTCTCCTCCCCTCTCCTCTTCTCTCATCCCTTCTCATCCCCTCTCTTCTCCTCTCATCTCATTCCCTCTCCTCTCATCCCCTCTCCTCTCATCCCCTCTTCTCTCATCCCCTCCCCCTCATCCCCTCTGATCCCCTCCCCTCTCATCCCCTCTCCCTCCTCCCCTCTGATCCCCTCTCCTCTCATCCCCTCTCCTCAAATCTCATCTCCTCTCATCCTCTCTCCTCTCATTCCCTCTCATCTCCTCTCACCCCCTCTCCTTTCCTCCCCTTTCATCCCCTCTCCTCCCATCTCTCCCCATCTCCTCTCATCTCCTCCCCTCTCCTCTCATCTCCTCTCATTTCCTCTCCTTTCCTCTATCCAGGCAGAGAGGGATGAGGTGAGGGGGACCGCTGACTTCTTTGCTCTGTCCCATGGTCCTTCTCTGAGCTACCAGCTGATTGACGTCAGTCTCAAATTTGGCCAGATTGAAGTTCTGGACCTGAGGATGCTGCTATACTGGATCAGAGCAGAGTACGACAACCCACCCATCTACATTGTAGAGAGTGGCTGGTAGGTTACTGTTGTGCATCGCGTTGTGTCGTGTTATGGAAATATACCACAACTCAGACTGTGATATGGATGAGATGCAGCTATGTTATGATATGAACTGTAGTCTATGTTATGTCATGTCATGATGTGAACATTAGTCTGTGTTATGTTGTGATATGTTATGAACTGTAGTCTATGTTATGTCATGATATGAACTTTAGTCTGTGTCATGTTATGATATGAACTGTAGTCTATGTTATGTCATGTTATGTTATGAACTGTAGTCTATGTTATGTCATGTTGTATGTTATGAACTGTAGTCTATGTTATGTCATGTTATATGTTAGGAACTGTAGTCTATGTTATGTCATGTTATGAACTGTAGTCTATGTTATATCATGTTATGTTATGAACTGTAGTCTATGTTATGTCATGTTATGAACTGTAGTTTATGTTATGTCATGTTATGAATTGTAGTCTATGTTATGTAATGTTATATGTTATGAACTGTAGTCTATGTTATATCATGTTATGTTATGAACTGTAGTCTATGTTATGTCATGTTATGAACTGTAGTTTATGTTATGTCATGTTATGAATTGTAGTCTATGTTATGTAATGTTATATGTTATGAACTGTAGTCTATGTTATGTCATGTTATGAATTGTAGTCTATGTTATGTTATGATATGAACTGTAGTCTATGTTATATGTTATGAACTGTAGTCTGTTATGTTATGAACTGTAGTCTATGTAATGTTATGAACTGTAGTCTATGTTATGCCATGTTATATGTTATGAACTGTAGTCTATGTTATGTCATGTTATATGTTATGAACTGTAGTCTATGTTATGTCATGTTATATGTTATGAACTGTAGTCTATGTTATGATATGAACTGTAGTCTATGTTATGCCATGTTATATGTTATGAACTGTAGTCTATGTTATGTTATATGATATGAACTGTAGTCTATGTTATGTTATATGTTATGAACTGTAGTCTATGTTATGTCATGTTATATGTTATGAACTGTAGTCTATGTTATGTAATGTTATATGTTATGAACTGTAGTCTATGTTATGTCATGTTATGAACTGTAGTCTATGTTATGTCATGTTATGAATTGTAGTCTATGTTATGTTATGTCATGTTATGAACTGTAGTCTATGTTATGTCATGTTATGAATTGTAGTCTATGTTATGTTATGATATGAACTGTAGTCTATGTTATGCCATGTTATATGTTATGCACTGTAGTCTATGTTATGTTAAATGATATGCACTGTAGTCTATGTTATGTTAAATGATATGAACTGTAGTCTATGTTATGTTATATGTTATGAACTGTAGTCTATGTTACATGTTATGAACTTTAGTCTATGTTATACCATGTTATATGTTATGAACTGTAGTCTATGTTATGTCATGTTATGAACTGTAGTCTATGCCATGTTATGAACTGTACTAATAACTGTTACTACTACATAATAACACAGGGTTGTGCATTGTTATATGTTATGAACTGTAGTCTATGTTATGTCATGCTATATGTTATGAACTGTAGTCTTTGTCATGTTATATGTTATGAACTGTAGTCTATGTCATGTTATGAACTGTACTAATAACTGTTACTACTACATAATAACACAGGGTTGTCCAGGGAGATATCAGGACAGAGGACATCGAGCTCGCCAGCTTGTAATCCTATGTAACGAAAATGAGTTACCCCTGGTACGTTCAGCCGTTCATAAGGGGGAAATTAATGGGGAAAGAATGGGGTTTTGGGATAAACACAAATACGGTCTGAGGTTAATACCAGTTTAGGATATTTTATTAAGTTTATTAGGTTTTGGTTCTATAAGGTAATATCAGTCAGTTAACGGAAAGTATTCAGACCCCTTGACTTTTTCCACATTTTGGTACGTTGCATCCATTCTAAAATGGATGAAAATAAAACATTACAAATCCTCATCAATCTACATGCAATTCAACATAATGACAGAGTGAAAACAGGTTTTAAGATTATTATTTTTTTGCAAATGTAATTAAAATAAAAACTGAAATACCTTATTTTATGTCAGTACTCAGACCCTTTGCTATGAGACTCAAAATTGAGCTCAGGTATCACGGCACAAGGCGAGACCCAGATGCAGACACAGGAAACAGATGGTTGGAGTCTTACAATGTTTAATCATCCAAAAAGGGGTAGGCAAGAGAATGGTCGTGGACAGGTAAAAAGGTCCCAACCAGATCAGAGTCCAGGAGGTACCGAAGGGCAGGCAGATTCAAGGTCAGGGCAGGCAGATTCAAGGTCAGGGCAGACAGATTCAAGGTCAGGGCAGGCAGATTCAAGGTCAGGGCAGACAGATCATAGAAAAGGAGTACGGGGAAAAACAAGCTGGTTGACTAGACTAAACATACAAGACGAACTGGCACACAGACAGGAAACACAGGGATAAATACACTGGCACACAGACAGGAAACACAGGGATAAATACACTGGCACACAGACAGGAAACACAGGGATAAATACACTGGCACAGAGAGACAGGAAACACAGGGATAAATACACTGGCACAGAGAGACAGGAAACACAGGGATAAATACACTGGCACAGAGAGACAGGAAACACAGGGATAAATACACTGGCACAGAGAGAGGAAACAGGGATAAATACACTGGCACAGAGACAGGAAACACAGGGATAAATACACTGGCACAGAGAGACAGGAAACACAGGGATAAATACACTGGCACAGAGAGACAGGAAACACAGGGATAAATACACTGGCACAGAGAGACAGGAAACACAGGGATAAATACACTGGCACAGAGAGAGGAAACAGGGATAAATACACTGGCACAGAGACCGGAAACACAGGGATAAATACACTGGCACAGAGAGACAGGAAACACAGGGATAAATACACTGGCACACAGACAGGAAACAGGGATAAATACACTGGCACAGAGAGACAGGAAACACAGGGATAAATACACTGGCACACAGACAGGAAACAGGGATAAATACACTGGCACAGAGAGACAGGAAACACAGGGATAAATACACTGGCACAGAGAGACAGGAACCACAGGGATAAATACACTGGTACAGAGAGACAGGAAACACAGGGATAAATACACTGGTAGAGAGAGACAGGAAACACAGGGATAAATACACTGGCACAGAGAGACAGGAAACACAGGGATAAATACACTGGGGAAAATCAGCGACACCTGGAGGGGGAGGAGACAATCACAGGAACAGGTGAAACAGATTTATTTTACCTTTATTTAACTTGGCAAGTCAGTTAGGCACAAACTATTATTTACAATGACGGCCTACCGGGGAACAGTGGGTTCCCTGCCTTGTTCAGGGGCAGAACGACAGATTTGTACCTTGTCAGCTCTGGGATTCGATCTTGCAACCTTTCGGTTACTAGTCCAAAGCTCTAACCACAACCTGCCGCCGAAAGAGCTCAGGACCTCAGACTGGGGCGAAGGTTCACTTTCCAACAGGACCACGACCCTAAGCACACAGCCAAGACAACGCAGGAGTTGCTTCGGGACAAGTCTCTGAATGACCTTGAGTGGCCCAGCCAGAGCCCGGACTTGAACCCGATCTAACATCTCTGGAGAGACCTGAAAATAGCTCTGCAGAGACTCCTGCGTCCAACCTGACAGAGCTTGAGAGGATCTGCAGAGAATAATGTGAGAAACTCCCCAAATACAGGTGTGCCAAGCTTGTAGCTTCATACCCAAGAAGACTTGAGGCTGTAATCGCTGCCATCTGAATATTTATGTAAATGTGATATTTCAGATTTTTTTATATATATTTATCTGTATCTGCAAACATTTCTAAAAACCTGTTTTTGCTTTGTCATTATGGGGTATTGTAATGTCATTATGGGGTATTGTGATGTCATTATGTGGTATTGTGATGTCATTATGAGGTTTTGTGATGTCATTATTGGGTACTGTGATGTCATTATGGGGTATTGTGATGTCATTATGTGGTATTGTGATGTCATTATTGGGTACTGTGATGTCATTATAGGGTATTGTGTGTATATTGATGAGGGGAACATACAAAAAAAAGACATTTTAGAATAAGGCTTTAAGCTAACAAAATATGGAAAAAGTCAAGGGGTCTGAATAAGTGACGTTAGCTGATGGATATTATAAGATATCCTTAGCCTGTGTTTACCACAAACCTTATTTTCAGCGTTTATCCAAAACCCCTCCAAAAAACCCATTCATTTCGCCATAGACTTTGGCCAACAAGCCACGGCAGAGTTAATGCCTACAGAAAGATGATTAGTCTCTTATGTTATGCTATGCTGTTATTACCCTGTTATTATACTGTTATTACCCTGTTATTACCCTGTTACTATGCTGTTATGAACTGTAGTCTATGTTATAAACTGTAGTCTGTTATACTCTATAGTCTGTTTTGATACTGTAGTCTATGTTATAAACTGTAGTCTATGTTATAAACTGTAGTCTGTTATAAACTGTAGTCTGTTATAATCTGTAGTCTGTTATAATCTGTAGTGTGTAATGAACTGTAGTCTATGTTATGAACAGTAGTCTATGTTATGAACTGTAGTCTATGTTATGAACTGTAGTCTGTTTTGACCTGTAGTCTGTTTTGATACTGTCGTCTCTGTTATGAATTGTCGTCTGTTATAAACTGTAGTCTATGTTATAAACTGTAGTCTGTTATAAACTGTAGTCTATGTTATAAACTGTAGTCTATGTTATGAACAGTAGTCTATGTTATGAACAGTAGTCTATGTTATGAACGGTAGTCTATGTTATGAACGGTAGTCTATGTTATAAACTGTAGTCTGATATAAACTGTAGTCTATGTTATGAACAGTAGCCTATGTTATGAACAGTAGTCTGTTATAAACTGTAGTCTGTTATAAACTGTAGTCTGTTATAAACTGTAGTCTATGTTATAAACTGTAGTCTATGTTATAAACTGTAGTCTATGTTATAAACTGTAGTCTATGTTATGAACTGTAGTCTGTTATAAACTGTAGTCTATGTTATAAACTGTAGTCTGTTTTGACCTGTAGTCTATGTTATAAACTGTAGTCTATGTTATGAATTGTCATCTGTTATAAACTGTAGTCTGTTATAAACTGTAGTCTATGTTATGAACAGTTGTCTATGTTATAAACTGTAGTCTATGTTATAAACTGTAGTCTGTTTTGACCTCTAGTCTGTTATGAACTGTAGTCTGTGTTGAACTGTAAAAGCTGTAATTCCTACATATAAGGTTTGTCCAGGGAGACATCAAGACAGAGGACTCTAAGAACATGTATTACCTCAAGAGGTTCATTATGGAGACACTGAAATGTGAGTAGCATTGGCTAATAACGCACACACTGTACGGTTTCGATCATGAACTCTGCGTTCAGTCTTTATCATGCACTGCTTTAGACCAGGGTCCACTCCCCTCTCCTTCTCTGCCTCTCTATATCCACCCATCCCTGTCCTCCTCCCCCACCCCCTCTCTCTGAACCCAAACATTTAACTCCAAAATAACCCCGTTTCTAGATCAGTGGTTCTCATATATCTCCTCGGTGACCCCCAGACGTTTCACAATTTTGCCCTGAACTAGGTACCTGATCACCTAGTTAAGGGCTTGATTGAATACCTGACGAGGTTGAATCAGTCGTGCTAGCTCTTGGGTCCGTACCCAGACGGCATCTCGGTGTTGAATCTTGATCATAGTGTTGAGAATAGAGACGTTTACTCCTACTCTGATGGTAAAAAAAATAATTTAAAAAAAAGCTATGCAAGAAAACTCTTCAGTTATAAAAGTAGCACCTAAATGGACAGATATTTCGAAGACCTCACGAGCCGTCCGAAGCAGTTTAACAGTTACCCGCAGCTGTCTTGATAATAGAACAATGCAGCGAGTCGGTGGTTCCTGCGCCGTAGACAGGCGATTGATTCAATATTTTAACATGATCAACCCATAAATCATCTAGACCGACATGCAACAGTACCTCTTGTAATTTTGACCCATCCCTGCTAGTGACGACCATACACACACACTACCGGTCAAAAAGATTTAGAACATCTACTCATTCAAGGGCTTTTCTTTATTTAAAAAAAAACTATTTTCTACATTGTAGGATAATAGTGAAGACATCAAAACGATGTATATCTATATTCCCAGTCACGTGAAATCAATAGATTAGAGCCTAGTGAATGTATTTCAAATGTACTGATTCCCTTGTATGAATTGCAACTCGGTAAAATCTTTGAAAATTGTTGCATATTGCGTTTAATATTTTTTGTTCAGTATAACTAGCGTCTCATTTCATACTGTTTATGCGACGATATTTTCTGAACTTGAACTTGTCGCCGTAGCGATCAAGTACGACGGGGTGAATGTGATTGGCTACACCCACTGGTCCCTGCTGGATGGGTTTGAATGGCACAGAGAGTATGATATACGCAGAGGCCTCTACTACGTCGACTTCAACACACACAACCTCAAGAGGAGGCCCAAGACCTCCGCCAACTTCTACAAGTCTGTTTTGCTTTTCATTCATTTTTTGGGGGGGATTGATTGGTTAGATGATACAATTAATAATGATGTTAATAGTGATGGTGATGGTGACGATGATGATGATGATGACGATGGTGATGATGACGATGGTGATGATGACGATGGTGATGATGACGATGGTGATGGCGATGATGGTGATGACGATGGTGATGATGATGGTGATGATGGTGATGATGATGATGGTGATGATGATGGTGATGACGGTGATGATGATGATGATGATGATGGTTACAGGAAGTTGATCCAGAAGAATGGTTTTCCCCAGCTGCCTGAGAACAGACCAGCTCAGGGAGTTTTCCCCTGTGACTTCGCCTGGGGAGTGTCCGCCAACTCTATACAGGTCTGTGTGTGTGTGTGTGTGTGTGTGTGCGTGTGTCTGTGTGTGTGTCTGTGTGTGTGTGTGTGTGTGTCTGTGTCTGTGTCTGTGTGCGTGTGCGTGTGCGTGTGTGTGTGTGTGTGGGGGTACGTTTGTTGTGGGGCCAGGGTAGAACATGCAAAAGTTAGGTTGGCCAAGCACCAGTCTAAAGTCCCAAGGTGGAATGAACATGGAGGATTATAATGACAGTACTGAGGATTGGAGTATTATAATGAGGGTTAGAGTATTATAATGAGGGTTAGAGTATTATAATGAGGGTAGAGTATTATAATGAGGGTTAGAGTATTATAATGAGGGTTAGAGTATTATAATGAGGGTTAGATTATTATAATGAGGGTTAGAGTATTATAATGAGGGTTAGAGTATTATAATGAGGGTTGGAGTATTATAATGAGGGTTAGAGTATTATAATTAGGGTTAGAGTATTATAATGAGGGTTAGAGTATTATAATGAGGGTTGGAGTATTATAATGAGGGTTAGAGTATTATAATGAGGGTTAGATTATTATAATGAGGGTTAGAGTATTATAATGAGGGTTGGAGTATTATAATGAGGGTTAGAGTATTATAATGAGGGTTAGATTATTATAATGAGGGTTAGAGTATTATAATGAGAGTTAGAGTATTATAATGAAGGTTAGAGTATTATAATGAGGGTTGGAGTATTATAATGAGGGTAGAGTATTATAATGAGGGTTGGAGTATTATAATGAGGGTCAGAGTATTATAATGAGGGTTGGAGTATTATAATGAGGGTTAGAGTATTATAATGAGGGTGGAGTATTATAATGAGGGTTAGAGTATTATAATGAGGGTTAGAGTATTATAATGAGGGTAGAGTATTATAATGAGGGTTGGAGTATTATAATGAGGGTTAGAGTATTATAATGAGGGTTGGAGTATTATAATGGGGTTGGAGTATTATAATGAGGGTTGGAGTATTATAATGAAGGTAGAGTATTATAATGAGGGTTGGAGTATTATAATGGGGGTTAGAGTATTATAATGAGGGTTAGAGTATTATAATGAGGGTAGAGTATTATAATGAGGGTTGGGGTATTATAATGACAGTACTGAGGGTTGGGGTATTATAATGAGGGTTGGAGTATTATAATGAGGGGTAGAGTATTATAATGAGGGTAGAGTATTATAATGAGGGTTGGAGTATTATAATGAGGGTTGGAGTATTATAATGAGGGTTAGATTATTATAATGAAGGTTAGAGTATTATAATGAGGGTTGGAGTATTATAATGAGGGTTAGAGTATTATAATGGGGGTAGAGTATTATAATGAGGGTTGGAGTATTATAATGGGGGTTGGAGTATTATAATGAAGGTTAGATTATTATAATGAGGGTTAGATTATTATAATGAGGGTTGGGGTATTATAATGACAGTACTGAGGGTTGGGGTATTATAATGAGGGTTGGAGTATTATAATGAGGGTTAGAGTATTATAATGAGGGTTAGATTATTATAATGAGGGTTAGAGTATTATAATGAGGGTTGGAGTATTATAATGAGGGTTAGAGTATTATAATGAGGGTTAGAGTATTATAATGAGGGTAGAGTATTATAATGAGGGTTGGAGTATTATAATGAGGGTTGGAGTATTATAATGAAGGTTCGATTATTATAATGAGGGTTAGATTATTATAATGAGGGTTGGGGTATTATAATGACAGTACTGAGGGTTGGGGTATTATAATGAGGGTTGGGGTATTATAATGAGGCTTGGGGTATTTTAATGAGGGTTGGGGTATGTTACAATGACAGTACTGAGGGTTGGGGTATTATAATGAGCGTGGGGCTATTTTATAATGACAGTACTGAGGGTTGGGGTATTTTAACGAGGGTTGGGGTATTTTATAATGACAGTACTGAGGGTTGGGGTATTATATAATGACAGTACTGAGGGATGGGGTATTATAATGAGGGTTAGAGTATTATAATGAGGGTTGGGGTATTGTAATGAGGGTTGGGGTATTATAATGAGGGTTGGGATATTATAATGAGGGTTAGAGTATTATAATGAGGGTTGGGATATTATAATGAGGGTTAGAGTATTATAATGAGGGTTGGGATATTATAATGAGGGTTAGAGTATTTTATAATGACAGTAATGAGGGTTGGGTTATAATATAATGACGGTACTCAGGGTTGGGGTATTATAATGAGGGTTGGGGTATTTTATAATGAAGGTACTCAGGGTTGGGGTATTATAATGAGGGTTGGGGTATTTTATAATGAAGGTACTCAGGGTTGGGGTATTATAATGAGGGTTGGGGTATTTTATAATGAAGGTACTCAGGGTTGGGGTATTATAATGAGGGTTGGGGTATTTTATAATGAAGGTACTCAGGGTTGGGGTATTATAATGAGGGTTGGGGTATTTTATAATGAAGGTACTCAGGGTTGGGGTATTATAATGAGGGTTGGGGTATTTTATAATGAAGGTACTCAGGGTTGGGGTATTATAATGAGGGTTGGGGTATTTTATAATGAAGGTACTCAGGGTTGGGGTATTATAATGAGGGTTGGGGTATTTTATAATGAAGGTACTCAGGGTTGGGGTATTATAATGAGGGTTGGGGTATTTTATAATGAAGGTACTCAGGGTTGGGGTATTATAATGAGGGCTGGGGTATTATAATGAGGGTTGGGGTATTATAATGAGTTTTGGGGTATTATAATGAGGGTTGGAGTATTATAATGAGGGTTGGGGTATTATAATGAGGGTTGGGGTATTATAATGACATTACTGAGGTTTGGGGTATTTTATAACAACGGTACTCAGGGTTGGGGTATTATAATGAGGGTTGGGGTATTATAATGACATTACTGAGGTTTGAGGTATTTTATAACAACGGTACTCAGGGTTGCAGTATTATAATGAGGGTTGGGGTATTTTATAATGACATTACTGAGGTTTGAGGTATTTTATAACAACGGTACTCAGGGTTGGGGTATTATAATGAGGGTTGGGGTATTTTATAACAACGGTACTCAGGGTTGGGGTATTATAATGAGGGTTGGGGTATTTTATAACAACGGTACTCAGGGTTGCATCAGTCTGTGGCGCCAGCACAGCAAACAGCAGCAGACTGCTCCAGTAAACCCGTAGCTACATATCAACCTCACTGAAACTGCCGCAAGTTCAAGTTCATCCTGGAGTTAATGTTTGCTCAAATATCTAGTTAAATATCTAGTTAAATATCTAGTTATAAAGGGACACATAGTTTTTTTAATGCATCTTTTACACATTGAACTTTCTGTTTTAGAAAAAAAAAAACGTGTAACTGTAAAAAGTATGTTTCAAAGCCTCTCTGGGATTGTAGAGGCGTGACGTTCGTTGCCTTGGATACAAGCCTCGGCTCAATGGTTATTATTAAACATGTATCAAACATTATGTTATATTATATTTAACACGGGTGATTTTCTACAAATTGGTCACGGTCATAAGGGGGATTTGAACCTACGACCCTGTGGTTATATTCCACTGCTGACCCCACTACCTACTAAGGCAGAAAGTAGATGTCATTTCTAACCCGGATCGGGACCTCCTGTGTGTAACGTTTTTTCGCCAAACATTTTTACGAGCCTAAAATCATAGAATTACAAATATAAATCCATATTAAATCAATTGAAATCTCCGTGGGGTTTAGTTGTAAAAAAAAAAAAAAAAAATGTGTCATTTAACTTTTTACACTGTGTTACCTTTTATTGTGGCATAAACACAACCGGTCGTTTTCATCTGACTGTCAAATAAATCACTTCAAATGTCTCCCTTTCCTTCGTTCGTCCACTCGCAACATATTTCCAAACAAGCGAGTTGAAAATAGAAAGAAAGCGACATCTTTTAAAGTCTAAGGACATTTTAGGGTCCATCGTCGATTGGTCAGAATTTATGCGTCCGATCATGTCGTCCAATCCTCTCTGCCTTTGTTCTCGTTGAACCACATGGCATTTCGGAGCGTAGGCTCTACCGCCTGTTTTCAAGTCCGTTCGCTCACATGTTTTTCATGCCTCTGACATGCGGTAATGATAAATAATGGTGATTAGCCGACAGTTTTCATGACATTTCAGTATTAATTATAGTGATTGGCTCATGTTTTACCGGTAGGAAGTACCCTGACTATACTGGACCGTACCACCTTACATTCGACCCTGGTATTTATTCTACCGAGACACCATACTGGACCGTACCACCTTACATTCAATCCTGGTATTTATTTTACTGAGACACCATACTGGACCGTACCACCTTACATTCAACCCTGGTATTTATTTTACAGAGACACCGTACTGGACCGTACCACCTTACATTCAACCCTGGTATTTATTTTACTGAGACACCATACTGGACCGTACCACCTTACATTCAACCCTGGTATTTATTTTACTGAGACACCATACTGGACCGTACCACCTTACATTCAACCCTGGTCAGCAGAAGAATACACATAGTTACTACTCTTAAAAATAAACAGGACGAGCCACATGGACACATAGCCTTTGCTCACTAAGAAAAACAACACACAACACACAATCACTACCCATTATTTGTTTGCCCCCATTGGCCTCCTCTTGCGTGCTGGTGTGTGTGACACAGAGTCACAGTTTATATTTGCTTACACAAGTGGTAGATGCCAGCTGGAAGTTACCATGGTGACAGGGTAACCTTTGCCCTTAAGAAAGAACAGATCAGGATGAACCTGACCAACCGCAGTGTGTGTGTGCCTCTGTGTGTTTTCTGTGTGTTTGTGTTTATGTGCGTGTTTGTGTTTGTGTGTTTATGTGTTTATGTGTGTGTGTGTTTGTGTTTGTGTGTGTGTGTTTATGTGTGTGTTTATATGTGTGTGTGTTTGTGTTTATGTGTGCTTGTGTTTGTGTGTTTATGTGTGTGTGTGTGTTTATATGTGTGTGTGTGTGTGTGTGTGTGTTTATATGTGTGTGTGTGTGTGTTTATATGTCTGTTTGTGTGTGTGTGTGTGTGTGTCCAGGTGGAGACCACCCCCACCCAGTTTGTAGATCCCAGTGTGTACGTATGGAACATCACAGGCAACGGGGAGCTCAGGAGGTTAGAGGGGTTCCAGGCCCCGCCGCTCCGCAGGGCACAGCACTGTGCCGACTACGCCACCATCCGCCAGCAGGTCGGAGATCTTCTCCACGTTTATGCACAAAACAAATTACAACGATATGGTGTGAAAGTAATCTCCACCCCCCCCCCCCCCCACCCCCACCCCCCCTCAGGTGGAAGAGATTCGTCGTGTGGGAGTCAACCACTTCCACTTCTCTCTCAACTGGTCCTCCCTGGTGCCCAGCGGCAACGTGACTCAGCCCAACACTACCTTACTAGGGTACTGTAGTCTTCTCTAGTCTCCTCTAGTAGTCAGTCTCCTCTAGTCTCCTCTAGTAGTCAGTCTGTAGTCAGTCTCCTCTAGTACTTCTAGTATTACACTCGCATTAACATCTGCTAACCATGTGTATGTGACAAATAAAATTTGATTTGATTTGATAGTAGTCAGTCTGTAGTCAGTCTGTTGTCAGTCTCCTCTAGTAGTCAGTCTGTAGTCAGTCTCCTCTAGTAGTCAGTCTCCTCTAGTAGTCAGTGTCCTCTAGTCTCCTCTAGTAGTCAGTCTGTAGTCAGTCTCCTCTAGTAGTCAGTCTGTAGTCAGTCTCCTCTAGCAGTCAGTCTGTAGTCAGTCTCCTCTAGTAGTCATACTCCTCTAGTAGTCAGTGTCCTCTAGTCTCCTCTAGTAGTCAGTCTGTAGTCAGTCTCCTCTAGTCTCCTCTAGTAGTCAGTCTGTAGTCAGTCTCCTCTAGTCTCCTCTAGTAGTCAGTCTGTAGTCAGTCTGTAGTCAGTCTCCTCTAGTAGTCAGTCTGTAGTCAGCCTACTCTAGTCTCCTACAGTAGTCAGTCTGTAGTCAGCCTCCTCTAGTAGTCAGCCTCCTCTAGTAGTCAGTCTCCTAGTAGTCAGTCTCCTAGTAGTCAGTCTCCTCTAGTAGTCAGTCTGTAGTCAGTCTCCTCTAGTAGTCAGTCTGTAGTCAGTGTCCTCTAGTCTCCTCTAGCAGTCAGTCTCCTCTAGTCTCCTCTTGTAGTCAGTCTCCTCTAGTCTCCTCTTGTAGTCAGTCTGTAGTCAGTCTCCGCTAGTCTCCTCTAGTAGTCAGTCTCCTCTATTCTCCTCTTGTAGTCAGTCTCCTCTAGTCTCCTCTTGTAGTCAGTCTGTAGTCAGTCTCCGCTAGTCTCTTATAGTAGTCAGTCTCCGCTAGTCTCCTCTAGTAGTCAGTCTCCTCTATTCTCCTCTAGTAGTCAGTCTCCTCTAGTAGTCAGTCTCCTCTAGTCAGTCTCCTCTAGTCAGTCTCCTCTAGTAGTCAGTCTCCTCTAGTAGTCAGTCTCCTCTATTCTCCTCTAGTGGTCAGTCTCCTCTAGTAGTCAGTCTCCTCTAGTAGTCAGTCTCCTCTAGTCTCTAGACCTCCATCCATTCTGTTTATTATTATAATTATTATAATATTACAGAACTGTACTGGGCAAAAACAAATATATATAAATGCAACAAAGTTATAGTTCAATAAAAGGAAATCAGTCATAAATAAATTCATTAGGTACTAATCGGTGGATTACATCACATGACTTGACAGGGGCGCAAATCAGACTTTGTTTTTTCCCTACAAAAGGGCTTCATTACAGACAGAAAAAACAACAACTCCTCCGTTTCATCAGCTGTCCGGGGGGGTTGGTCTCAGACCATCCCTCAGGTGAAGAGGTCGGATGTGGAGGTCCTGGTGGTTGGTCTCAGACCATCCCTCAGGGGAAGAGGCCGGATGTGGAGGTCCTGGTGGTTGGTCTCAGACCATCCCTCAGGGGAAGAGGTCGGATGTGGAGGTCCTGGTGGTTGGTCTCAGACCATCCCTCAGGGGAAGAGGCCGGATGTGGAGGTCCTGGTGGTTGGTCTCAGATGATCCCTCAGGTGAAGAGGTCGGATGTGGAGGTCCTGGTGGTTGGTCTCAGATGAACCCACAGGGGAAGAGACCGGATGTAGAGGTCCTGGTGGTTGGTCTCAGATGATCCCTCAGGGGAAGAGGCCGGATGTGGAGGTCCTGGTGGTTGGTCTCAGATGATCCCACAGGTAAAGAGGCCGGATGTGGAGGTCCTGGTGGTTGGTCTCAGACCATCCCACAGGTAAAGAGGCCGGATGTGGAGGTCCTGGTGGTTGGTCTCAGATGATCCCACAGGTAAAGAGGCCGGATGTGGAGGTCCTGGTGGTTGGTCTCAGACCATCCCTCAGGTGAAGAGGCCGGATGTGGAGGTCCTGGTGGTTGGTCTCAGACCATCCCTCAGGTGAAGAGGCCGGATGTGGAGGTCCTGGTGGTTGGTCTCAGACCATCCCTCAGGTGAAGAGGCCGGATGTGGAGGTCCTGGTGGTTGGTCTCAGATGATCCCTCAGGTGAAGAGGCCGGATGTGGAGGTCCTGGTGGTTGGTCTCAGATGATCCCTCAGGTGAAGAGGCCGGATGTGGAGGTCCTGGTGGTTGGTCTCAGACCATCCCTCAGGTGAAGAGGCCGGATGTGGAGGTCCTGGTGGTTGGTCTCAGACCATCCCTCAGGGGAAGAGGCCGGATGTGGAGGTCCTGGTGGTTGGTCTCAGACCATCCCTCAGGGGAAGAGGCCGGATGTGGAGGTCCTGGTGGTTGGTCTCAGATGATCCCTCAGGTGAAGAGGCCGGATGTGGAGGTCCTGGTGGTTGGTCTCAGATGATCCCTCAGGTGAAGAGGCCGGATGTGGAGGTCCTGGTGGTTGGTCTCAGATGATCCCTCAGGTGAAGAGGCCGGATGTGGAGGTCCTGGTGGTTGGTCTCAGACCATCCCTCAGGTGAAGAGGCCGGATGTGGAGGTCCTGGTGGTTGGTCTCAGATGATCCCTCAGGTGAAGAGGCCGGATGTGGACGTCCTGGTGGTTGGTCTCAGACCATCCCTCAGGGGGAGAGTCCGGATGTGGAGGTCCTGGTGGTTGGTCTCAGACCATCCCTCAGGGGAAGAGGCCGGATGTGGAGGTCCTGGTGGTTGGTCTCAGACCATCCCTCAGGTGAAGAGGCCGGATGTGGAGGTCCTGGTGGTTGGTCTCAGATGATCCCTCAGGTGAAGAGGCCGGATGTGGAGGTCCTGGTGGTTGGTCTCAGATGATCCCTCAGGTGAAGAGGCCGGATGTGGAGGTCCTGGTGGTTGGTCTCAGATGATCCCTCAGGTGAAGAGGCCGGATGTGGAGGTCCTGGTGGTTGGTCTCAGACCATCCCTCAGGTGAAGAGGCCGGATGTGGAGGTCCTGGTGGTTGGTCTCAGATGATCCCTCAGGTGAAGAGGCCGGATGTGGAGGTCCTGGTGGTTGGTCTCAGATGATCCCTCAGGTGAAGAGGCCGGATGTGGACGTCCTGGTGGTTGGTCTCAGACCATCCCAGAGGTGAAGAGTCCGGATGTGGAGGTCCTGGTGGTTGGTCTCAGACCATCCCTCAGGTGAAGAGGTCGGATGTGGAGGTCCTGGTGGTTCGTCTCAGATGATCCCTCAGGGGGAGAGGCCGGATGTGGAGGTCCTGGTGGTTGGTCTCAGATGATCCCTCAGGGGAAGAGGCCGGATGTGGAGGTCCTGGTGGTTGGTCTCAGATGATCCCTCAGGGGGAGAGGCCGGATGTGGAGGTCCTGGTGGTTGGTCTCAGATGATCCCTCAGGGGGAGAGGCCGGATGTGGAGGTCCTGGTGGTTGGTCTCAGATGATCCCTCAGGGGAAGAGGCCGGATGTGGAGGTCCTGGTGGTTGGTCTCAGATGATCCCACAGGGGAAGAGACCGGATGTGGAGGTCCTGGTGGTTGGTATCAGATGATCCCTCAGGGGAAGAGGCCGGATGTGGAGGTCCTGGTGGTTGGTCTCAGATGATCCCTCAGGGGGAGAGGCCGGATGTGGAGGTCCTGGTGGTTGGTCTCAGATGATCCCTCAGGGGGAGAGGCCGGATGTAGAGGTCCTGGTGGTTGGTCTCAGATGATCCCTCAGGGGAAGAGGCCGGATGTGGAGGTCCTGGTGGTTGGTCTCAGATGATCCCTCAGGGGAAGAGGCCGGATGTGGAGGTCCTGGTGGTTGGTCTCAGATGATCCCTCAGGGGGAGAGGTCGGATGTGGAGGTCCTGGTGGTTGGTCTCAGACCATCCCTCAGGTGAAGAGGCCGGATGTGGAGGTCCTGGTGGTTGGTCTCAGACCATCCCTCAGAGGAAGAGGCCGGATGTGGAGGTCCTGGTGGTTGGTCTCAGATGATCCCTCAGGGGGAGAGGCCGGATGTGGAGGTCCTGGTGGTTGGTCTCAGACCATCCCTCAGAGGAAGAGGCCGGATGTGGAGGTCCTGGTGGTTGGTCTCAGACCATCCCTCAGAGGAAGAGGCCGGATGTGGAGGTCCTGGTGGTTGGTCTCAGATGATCCCACAGGTGAAGAGGCCGGATGTGGAGGTCCTGGTGGTTGGTCTCAGACCATCCCTCAGGTGAAGAGGCCGGATGTGGAGGTCCTGGTGGTTGGTCTCAGATGATCCCACAGGTGAAGAGGCCGGATGTGGAGGTCCTGGTGGTTGGCCTCAGACCATCCCTCAGGGGAAGAGGCCGGATGTAGAGATCCTGGTGGTTGGTCTCAGACCATCCCTCAGGTGAAGAGGCCGGATGTGGAGGTCCTGGTGGTTGGTCTCAGACCATCCCTCAGGGGAAGAGGCCGGATGTGGAGGTCCTGGTGGTTGGTCTCAGACCATCCCTCAGGTGAAGAGGCCGGATGTGGAGGTCCTGGTGGTTGGCCTCAGACCATCCCTCAGGGGAAGAGGCCGGATGTAGAGATCCTGGTGGTTGGTCTCAGACCATCCCTCAGGTGAAGAGGCCGGATGTGGAGGTCCTGGTGGTTGGTCTCAGACCATCCCTCAGGGGAAGAGGCCGGATGTGGAGGTCCTGGTGGTTGGTCTCAGACCATCCCTCAGGTGAAGAGGCCGGATGTGGAGGTCCTGGTGGTTGGTCTCAGACCATCCCTCAGGTGAAGAGGTCGGATGTAGAGGTCCTGGTGGTTGGTCTCAGATGATCCCTCAGGGGAAGAGGCCGGATGTAGAGATCCTGGTGGTTGGTCTCAGATGATCCCACAGGGGAAGAGGCCGGATGTAGAGGTCCTGGTGGTTGGTCTCAGATGATCCCTCAGGAGAAGAGGCCGGATGTAGAGATCCTGGTGGTTGGTCTCAGACCATCCCTCAGGGGAAGAGGTCGGATGTAGAGGTCCTGTTGGTTGGTCTCAGATGATCCCTCAGGAGAAGAGGCCGGATGTAGAGATCCTGGTGGTTGGTCTCAGACCATCCCTCAGGAGAAGAGGCCGGATGTAGAGATCCTGGTGGTTGGTCTCAGACCATCCCTCAGGGGAAGAGGTCGGATGTAGAGGTCCTGGTGGTTGGTCTCAGATGATCCCTCAGGGGAAGAGGCCGGATGTGGAGGTCCTGGTGGTTGGTCTCAGATGATCCCTCAGGGGGAGAGGTCGGATGTGGAGGTCCTGGTGGTTGGTCTCAGACCATCCCTCAGGTGAAGAGGCCGGATGTGGAGGTCCTGGTGGTTGGTCTCAGACCATCCCTCAGAGGAAGAGGCCGGATGTGGAGGTCCTGGTGGTTGGTCTCAGATGATCCCTCAGGGGGAGAGGCCGGATGTGGAGGTCCTGGTGGTTGGTCTCAGACCATCCCTCAGAGGAAGAGGCCGGATGTGGAGGTCCTGGTGGTTGGTCTCAGACCATCCCTCAGAGGAAGAGGCCGGATGTGGAGGTCCTGGTGGTTGGTCTCAGATGATCCCACAGGTGAAGAGGCCGGATGTGGAGGTCCTGGTGGTTGGTCTCAGACCATCCCTCAGGTGAAGAGGCCGGATGTGGAGGTCCTGGTGGTTGGTCTCAGATGATCCCACAGGTGAAGAGGCCGGATGTGGAGGTCCTGGTGGTTGGCCTCAGACCATCCCTCAGGGGAAGAGGCCGGATGTAGAGATCCTGGTGGTTGGTCTCAGACCATCCCTCAGGTGAAGAGGCCGGATGTGGAGGTCCTGGTGGTTGGTCTCAGACCATCCCTCAGGGGAAGAGGCCGGATGTGGAGGTCCTGGTGGTTGGTCTCAGACCATCCCTCAGGTGAAGAGGCCGGATGTGGAGGTCCTGGTGGTTGGCCTCAGACCATCCCTCAGGGGAAGAGGCCGGATGTAGAGATCCTGGTGGTTGGTCTCAGACCATCCCTCAGGTGAAGAGGCCGGATGTGGAGGTCCTGGTGGTTGGTCTCAGACCATCCCTCAGGGGAAGAGGCCGGATGTGGAGGTCCTGGTGGTTGGTCTCAGACCATCCCTCAGGTGAAGAGGCCGGATGTGGAGGTCCTGGTGGTTGGTCTCAGACCATCCCTCAGGTGAAGAGGTCGGATGTAGAGGTCCTGGTGGTTGGTCTCAGATGATCCCTCAGGGGAAGAGGCCGGATGTAGAGATCCTGGTGGTTGGTCTCAGATGATCCCACAGGGGAAGAGGCCGGATGTAGAGGTCCTGGTGGTTGGTCTCAGATGATCCCTCAGGAGAAGAGGCCGGATGTAGAGATCCTGGTGGTTGGTCTCAGACCATCCCTCAGGGGAAGAGGTCGGATGTAGAGGTCCTGTTGGTTGGTCTCAGATGATCCCTCAGGAGAAGAGGCCGGATGTAGAGATCCTGGTGGTTGGTCTCAGACCATCCCTCAGGGGAAGAGGTCGGATGTAGAGATCCTGGTGGTTGGTCTCAGACCATCCCACAGGTGAAGAGGCCGGATGTGGAGGTCCTGGTGGTTGGTCTCAGACCATCCCTCAGGGGAAGAGGTCGGATGTAGAGGTCCTGGTGGTTGGTCTCAGATGATCCCTCAGGGGAAGAGGCCGGATGTGGAGGTCCTGGTGGTTGGTCTCAGACCATCCCACAGGTGAAGAGACCGGATGTGGAGGTCCTGGTGGTTGGTCTCAGACCATCCCACAGGTGAAGAGGTCGGATGTAGAGGTCCTGGTGGTTGGTCTCAGACCATCCCTCAGGTGAAGAGGCCGGATGTGGAGGTCCTGGTGGTTGGTCTCAGATGATCCCTCAGGGGAAGAGGCCGGATGTGGAGGTCCTGGTGGTTGGTCTCAGATGATCCCTCAGGTGAAGAGGCCGGATGTGGAGGTCCTGGTGGTTGGTCTCAGATGATCCCTCAGGGGAAGAGGCCGGATGTGGAGGTCCTGGTGGTTGGTCTCAGACCATCCCTCAGGTGAAGAGGCCGGATGTGGAGGTCCTGGTGGTTGGTCTCAGATGATCCCTCAGGGGGAGAGTCCGGATGTAGAGGTCCTGGTGGTTGCTCTCAGACCATCCCTCAGGGGAAGAGGCCGGATGTGGAGGTCCTGGTGGTTGGCTCAGATTATCCCTCAGGGGAAGAGGTCGGATGTAGAGGTCCTGGTGGTTGGTCTCAGACCATCCCTCAGGGGGAGAGGCCGGATGTAGAGGTCCTGGTGGTTGGTCTCAGATGATCCCTCAGGGGAAGAGGCCGGATGTGGAGGTCCTGGTGGTTGGTCTCAGATGATCCCACAGGGGAAGAGGCCGGATGTGGAGGTCCTGGTGGTTGGTCTCAGACCATCCCTCAGGTGAAGAGGTCGGATGTGGAGGTCCTGGTGGTTGGTCTCAGACCATCCCTCAGGTGAAGAGGCCGGATGTGGAGGTCCTGGTGGTTGGTCTCAGATGAACCCACAGGGGAAGAGACCGGATGTGGAGGTCCTGGTGGTTTGTCTCAGATGATCCCTCAGGGGAAGAGGCCGGATGTGGAGGTCCTGGTGGTTGGTCTCAGATGATCCCTCAGGGGAAGAGGCCGGATGTGGAGGTCCTGGTGGTTGGTCTCAGATTATCCCTCAGGGGAAGAGGCCGGATGTGGAGGTCCTGGTGGTTGGTCTCAGATGATCCCTCAGGGGAAGAGGCCGGATGTGGAGGTCCTGGTGGTTGGTCTCAGATGATCCCTCAGGTGAAGAGGCCGGATGTGGAGGTCCTGGTGGTTGGACTCAGATGATCCCTCAGGGGAAGAGGAGGGATGTAGAGGTCCTGGTGGTTGGTCTCAGATGATCCCTCAGGGGAAGAGGCCGGATGTGGAGGTCCTGGTGGTTGGTCTCAGATGATCCCTCAGGGGAAGAGGCCGGATGTGGAGGTCCTGGTGGTTGGTCTCAGATGATCCCTCAGGTGAAGAGGCCGGATGTGGAGGTCCTGGTGGTTGGACTCAGATGATCCCTCAGGGGAAGAGGCCGGATGTAGAGGTCCTGGTGGTTGGTCTCAGATGATCCCTCAGGGGAAGAGGCCGGATGTGGAGGTCCTGGTGGTTGGTCTCAGATGATCCCTCAGGTGAAGAGGCCGGATGTGGAGGTCCTGGTGGTTGGACTCAGATGATCCCTCAGGGGAAGAGGAGGGATGTAGAGGTCCTGGTGGTTGGTCTCAGATGATCCCTCAGGGGAAGAGGCCGGATGTGGAGGTCCTGGTGGTTGGTCTCAGATGATCCCTCAGGGGAAGAGGCCGGATGTGGAGGTCCTGGTGGTTGGTCTCAGATGATCCCTCAGGTGAAGAGGCCGGATGTGGAGGTCCTGGTGGTTGGACTCAGATGATCCCTCAGGGGAAGAGGCCGGATGTAGAGGTCCTGGTGGTTGGTCTCAGATGATCCCTCAGGGGAAGAGGCCGGATGTGGAGGTCCTGGTGGTTGGTCTCAGATGATCCCACAGGGGGAGAGTCCGGATGAGGAGGTCCTGGTGGTTGGCCTCAGATGATCCCTCAGGGGGAGAGGCCGGATGTGGAGGTCCTGGTGGTTGGTCTCAGATGATCCCACAGGTGAAGAGGCCGGATGTAGAGGTCCTGGTGGTTGGTCTCAGACCATCCCACAGGTGAAGAGGCCGGATCTGGAGGTCCTGGTGGTTGGTCTCAGACCATCGCTAAGGTGAAGAGGCCGGATGTGGAGGTCCTGGTGGTTGGTCTCAGACCATCCCACAGGTGAAGAGTCCGGATGTGGAGGTCCTGGTGGTTGGTCTCAGACCATCCCACAGGTAAAGAGGCCGGATATGGAGGTCCTGGTGGTTGGTCTCAGATGATCCCTCAGGAGAAGAGGCCGGATGTAGAGATCCTGGTGGTTGGTCTCAGACCATCCCTCAGGGTGAGAGGCCGGATGTGGAGGTCCTGGTGGTTGGTCTCAGACCATCCCTCAGAGGAAGAGGCCGGATGTGGAGGTCCTGGTGGTTGATCTCAGATGATCCCTCAGGGGAAGAGGCCGGATGTAGAGGTCCTGGTGGTTGGTCTCAGATTATCCCTCAGGGGAAGAGGCCGGATGTGGAGGTCCTGGTGGTTGGCCTCAGATGATCCCTCAGGTGAAGAGGCCGGATGTGGAGGTCCTGGTGGTTGGACTCAGATGATCCCTCAGGGGAAGAGGCCGGATGTAGAGGTCCTGGTGGTTGGTCTCAGATGATCCTTCAGGGGAAGAGGCCGGATGTGGAGGTCCTGGTGGTTGGTCTCAGATGATCCCTCAGGGGAAGAGGCCGGATGTGGAGGTCCTGGTGGTTGGTCTCAGATGATCCCTCAGGTGAAGAGGCCGGATGTGGAGGTCCTGGTGGTTGGTCTCAGATTATCCCTCAGGGGAAGAGGCCGGATGTGGAGGTCCTGGTGGTTGGACTCAGATGATCCCTCAGGGGAAGAGGCCGGATGTAGAGGTCCTGGTGGTTGGTCTCAGATGATCCCTCAGGGGAAGAGGCCGGATGTGGAGGTCCTGGTGGTTGTGCTCAGATGATCCCACAGGTGAAGAGGCCGGATGTAGAGGTCCTGGTGGTTGGTCTCAGACCATCCCACAGGTGAAGAGGCCGGATGTGGAGGTCCTGGTGGTTGGTCAGATGATCCCTCAGGGGGAGAGTCCGGATGTGGAGGTCCTGGTGGTTGGTCTCAGATGATCCCTCAGGGGGAGAGGCCGGATGTAGAGGTCCTGGTGGTTGGTCTCAGATGATCCCTCAGGGGAAGAGGCCGGATGTGGAGGTCCTGGTGGTTGGTCTCAGATTATCCCTCACGGGAAGAGGCCGGATGTGGAGGTCCTGGTGGTTGGTCTCAGATGATCCCTCAGGTGAAGAGGCCGGATGTGGAGGTCCTGGTGGTTGGACTCAGATGATCCCTCAGGGGAAGAGGAGGGATGTAGAGGTCCTGGTGGTTGGTCTCAGATGATCCCTCAGGGGAAGAGGCCGGATGTGGAGGTCCTGGTGGTTGGTCTCAGATGATCCCTCAGGGGAAGAGGCCGGATGTGGAGGTCCTGGTGGTTGGTCTCAGATGATCCCTCAGGGGAAGAGGCCGGATGTGGAGGTCCTGGTGGTTGGTCTCAGACCATCGCTAAGGTGAAGAGGCCGGATGTGGAGGTCCTGGTGGTTGGTCTCAGACCATCCCACAGGTGAAGAGTCCGGATGTGGAGGTCCTGGTGGTTGGTCTCAGACCATCCCACAGGTGAAGAGGCCGGATGTGGAGGTCCTGGTGGTTGGTCTCAGATGATCCCTCAGGGGGAGAGTCCGGATGTGGAGGTCCCAGTGGTTGGCCTCAGATGATCCCTCAGGTGAAGAGGCCGGATGTAGAGGTCCTGGTGGTTGGACTCAGATGATCCCTCAGGGGAAGAGGCCAGATGTAGAGGTCCTGGTGGTTGGTCTCAGATGATCCCTCAGGGGAAGAGGCCGGATGTGGAGGTCCTGGTGGTTGGTCTCAGACCATCCCACAGGTGAAGAGGTCGGATGTAGAGGTCCTGGTGGTTGGTCAGATGATCCCTCAGGTGAAGAGGCCGGATGTGGAGGTCCTGGTGATTGGTCTCAGATGATCACTCAGGTGAAGAGGCCGGATGTGGAGGTCCTGGTCTGATGTGGTTACACGTGGTCTGTGGTTGGGTGTACTCCCTAAAGCAATGTTGGAAGCGGCTTATGGTAGTTGTCTGGCAACCACTCTGGTGGACATTCCTGCAGTCAGTCTGTGGTTGTGAGGCCGGTTGGAGGTATTGCCAAATTCTCTAAAACAGCTTTTAATAGAGAAATGAACATTACATTCTCTGCCAACAGCTCTGGTGGACATTCCTGCAGTCAGAATGCCAGTTGCACGCTCCCTTAAAACTTGAGACATCTGTGGCATTGTTTGGCAAAACTGCACATTTTAGAGTGGCCTTTTATTGTCCCCAGCACAAAGTGCACCTGTGTAATGATCATGCAGTTTAATCAGCTTCTTGATATGCCGGACCTGTCAGGTGGATGGATTATCTTGGCAAAGGAGACATGCTCACTAACAGGGACGTAAACAAATTTGTGCACAAAATTTGACAGAAATAAGCTTATTGTGCATGCAGAACATTTCTGGGATCTTTTATTTCAGCTCATGAAACATGGGACCAACACTTTACATGTTGAGTTTATATTTTTGTTCAGGGTAGGATATCTGATTAAACTTGTCAAGTAGTTATCAAACCTGTAAATAGATTAATCAGGTGTGCTAGTTCAGGGTGGCAAGTAAATTGTAAAATATCTGTAGGTGCCTGAGGAGAGGTTTGAAAAAGGTCTGATTAATTATTAAACATAACTAAACTGGATTAATTACTGCCTGCTTGATCTCCATCATTCCAGGTACAAGTGCATGAGTAAAAACATGGAATGGAGTTCTGAGTGTATCGGTTAACAGTGTGTTGAGAACTCGGACTGGACTAACAGTAATGTTCACTATGTTCCAGGTACTACCGCTGCTTTACGAGCCAGCTGCACCAGGCTAACATCACGTCCATGGTCACCCTGTGGCACCACACACGCCAGCGCTCCAGCCTGCCAGCCCCGATGGAGGCAGCAGGAGGCTGGTTCAACAGGTTGGTACCACACGCCACACACACACACGCCAGCGCTCCAGCCTGCCAGCCCCGATGGAGGCAGCCGGAGGCTGGTTCAACAGGTTGGTACCACACGCCAGTGCTCCAGCCTGCCAGCCCTGATGGAGGCAGCAGGAGGCTGGTTCAACAGGTTGGTACCACACGCCACACACACACGCCAGCGCTCCAGCCTGCCAGCCCCGATGGAGGCAGCCGGAGGCTGGTTCAACAGGTTGGTACCACACGCCACACACACACGCCAGCGTTCCAGCCTCCCAGCCCCGATGGAGGCAGCCGGAGGCTGGTTCAACAGGTTGGTACCACACTCCACACACACGCCAGCGCTCCAGCCTCCCAGCCCCTCGTGGAGGTTGGTACTACCAGAACCAAATCTCGAGTGAGATGTTAAGCCTGTGGAGGAAACAAGGCGTAGCCTCTTTTGTAGCAGACAAGTCGTCGTCGTGGTGATAACTAGCATGATCCAAACATTGGGTTCTATTCAATCAGATCCGCTTTAGTGGAGGTGGAACTGCATCAGAGCTGTCAAATCTACAAGTGGCTCTATATTTATATATTATAAATATATATATATTATATACATATATATATACACATTATAATATATACATTACATAATATTTACATTATACATTGACTCCACGGAGTCACATTGAGAGAATTCCCTGTGTGTGTGTGTGTGTGTGTGTGTGTGTGTGTGTGTGTGTGTGTGTGTGTGTGTGTGTGTGTGTGTGTGTGTGTGTGTGTGTGTGTATGTGTGTACCTTGACTCCACGGAGTCACATTGAGAGAATTCCCTGTGTGTGTGTGTGTGTGTGTGTGTGTGTGTCTGTGTGTGTGTGTGTGTGTGTGTGTGTGTGTGTGTGTGTGTGTGTGTGTGTGTGTGTGTGTGTGTGTGTGTCTGTGTGTGTGTGTGTGTGTGTGTGTGTGTGTGTGTGTGTACCTTAACAGAATTCCCATTCCTCCTCCTTTTTTAGTTTGAACACTCTAATGTGAGATGTGATCTACACCTCGATCAGGCTGATAGAAATACTCATTATTTAGTTATTAAATGATTTTCTATTTGAGCGTCATTATTTCTATAATAGCCTTCACTCTTAGAAAGATGCTAGAACCTAGAACCTTAAAGGATTATTCGGCTGTCCCCATAGGAGAACCCTTTGAAGAACCCTTTTAGGTTCCAGGTAAAATCCTTTTTGGGTTCCCATGTAAAAACCCACATGGAACTCAAAAAGGGTTCTACCTGGAACCTAAAAGGGTTCTACCTGGAGCCCCCCAAAAAAGAGTTCACCTATGAGGACAACCGAAAAACCCTTTCGGAACCCCTTTGAAGAGTGTACACTTCCTCGTCCTGAACTTCTAACGCGACCTGGTGTTGCATTGTAACACTGATCAGCTGTTCAGCGATTTGACGGGCTCCAACGCAGTTACACCTCCGACCTCGGACACCGCCAAAACATAAGCAACGCGGGTTGTAACTTGATATCCGAGTCGTTAGTTCTATAGCCACTTCAGCCCGGGGACAAGGGAGTAACCACGCGCATTCCATAGAAAACAGTTACCTGTTCTATATATTTCTATTCTCCTTAGGCTACTACACTGTTTAGTGATGATTGTGTCGGGTCCAACAGGTGCTGATCACGTAGCTAAACACGATATGTACAAATAAGTGGATTCGGCCTCAATTACTTTCTACGTGGCACCGTCATAGGATACCACCTTTCCAACAAGTCAGTTCGTCACATTTTTGCCCAGCTAGAGGTGCCCCGTTGTTGCTCCTGGAAACAACAATGGCTCAGCCGCGAAGTGCTTAGGCCACACAAGCTCAGAGAATGGACCGTCGAGTGCTGAAGCGATGCGGTTCTTGGTTGCAAGACTCACTACCGAGTTCCAAACTACCTCTGGAAGCAACGTCACCACAATAAGTGTTCGTCGGGATCTTCGTTAAATGGGTTTCCATGGCCGAGCAGCTGCACACAAGCCTAAGATCATCATGAGCAATGCCAAGCATCGGCTGGAGTGGTGTAAAGCTCGCCGCCATTGGACTCTGGAGCAGTGGAAACGTGTTCTCTGGAGTGATGAATCATGCTTCACCAATGGATGCCAGGAGAATGCTGCCTGCCCTAATGCATAGTGCCAACTGTAAAGTTTGGTGTAGGAGAAATAATGGTCTGGGGCTGTTTTTCATGGTTCGGGACCCTTAGTTCCAGTGAACGGAAATCTTAACACTACAGCATACAATGACGTTATAGACCATTCTGTGCTTCCAACTTTGTGGCAGTTTGGGGAAGGCCCTTTCCTGTTTCAGCATGACAATTCCCCCATGTACCCATCAAACACCTTTGGGATGAACTGGAACGACGACTGCGAGCCAGGCCTAATCGACCAACATCGGGTCCTGACCTCACGAATGCTCTTGTGGCTGAATGGAAGCAAGTCCCCGCAGCAATGATCCATCTAGTGGAAAGCCTTCCCAGAAGAGTGGAGGCTGTTATGGCAGCAATGTTCCAACATCTAGTGGAAAGCTTTTCCAGAAGAGTGAATGGAGGCTGTTATAGCAGCAAAGAGGGGATCAACTCCATATTAATGCCCATGAGTTTTGGAATGAGACGTTCGACGAGCAGGTGTCCACATACTGTCGGTCTTGTATTGTGTGTGTGTGTGTGTGTGTGTGTGTGTGTGTGTGTGTGTGTGTGTGTGTGTGTGTGTGTGTGTGTGTGTGTGTGTGTGTGTGTGTGTGTGTGTGTGTGTGTGTGTGTGTGTATTTCGTACAAATCAAAATCATATGAAGCTCCAATACATCCAGAATAAATAAAGTGGACCTTAACAAAATGCTTTAAGATTTTAAACATGAATCAAAAGAGTCTGAAATGAAAAGCATGATTCAAAAGCAAAGCAAAACGGCCTTGTATTCGTTAGGTCAGAGGTCAAATGAAATGGAACAAACTCCCCCTTCGAACAAAAACACAGCCCAGAGATATCACAGGGATATCATCACTCCTACTATATAACACGTAGGTCACATCACAGGGATATCATCACTCCTACTATATAACACGTAGGTCACATCACAGGGATATCATCACTCCTACTATATAACACGTAGGTCACATCACAGGGATATCAACGCCACCACTCCTACTATATAACACGTAGGTCACATCACAGGGATATCATCACTCCTACTATATAACACGTAGGTCACATCACAGGGATATCAACGCCACCACTCCTACTATATAACACGTAGGTCACATCACAGGGATATCATCACTCCTACTATATAACACGTAGGTCACATCACAGGGATATCATCACTCCTACTATATAACACGTAGGTCACATCACAGGGATATCAACGCCACCACTCCTACTATATAACACGTAGGTCACATCACAGGGATATCATCACTCCTACTATATAACACGTAGGTCACATCACAGGGATATCAACGCCACCACTCCTACTATATAACACGTAGGTCACATCACAGGGATATCATCACTCCTACTATATAACACGTAGGTCACATCACAGGGATATCATCACTCCTACTATATAACACGTAGGTCACATCACAGGGATATCAACGCCACCACTCCTACTATATAACACGTAGGTCACATCACAGGGATATCAACGCCACCACTCCTACTATATAACACGTAGGTCACATCACAGGGATATCAACGCCACCACTCCTACTATATAACACGTAGGTCACATCACAGGGATATCAACGCCACCACTCCTACTATATAACACGTAGGTCACATCACAGGGATATCAACGCCACCACTCCTACTATATAACACGTAGGTCACATCACAGAGATATCAACGCCACCACTCCTACTATATAACACGTAGGTCACATCACAGGGATATCAACGCCACCACTCCTACTATATACCACGTAGGTCACATCACAGGGATATCAACGCCACCACTCCTACTATATAACACGTAGGTCACATCACAGGGATATCAACGCCACCACTCCTACTATATAACACGTAGGTCACATCACAGGGATATCAACGCCACCACTCCTACTATATAACACGTAGGTCACATCACAGAGATATCAACGCCACCACTCCTACTATATAACACGTAGGTCACATCACAGGGATATCAACGCCACCACTCCTACTATATACCACGTAGGTCACATCACAGGGATATCAACGCCACCACTCCTACTATATAACACGTAGGTCACATCACAGGGATATCAACGCCACCACTCCTACGATATAACACGTAGGTCACATCACAGGGATATCAACGCCACCACTCCTACTATATAACACGTAGGTCACATCACAGGGATATCAACGCCACCACTCCTACTATATAACACGTAGGTCACATCACAGGGATATCAACGCCACCACTCCTACTATATAACACGTAGGTCACATCACAGGGATATCAACGCCACCACTCCTACTATATAACACGTAGGTCACATCACAGGGATATCAACGCCACCACTCCTACGATATAACACGTAGGTCACATCACAGGAATATCAAAGCCACCACTCCTACTATATAACACGTAGGTCACGTCACAGGGATATCAACGCCACCACTCCTACTATATAACACGTAGGTCACATCACAGGAATATCATCACTCCTACTATAAAACACGTAGGTCAGGTCACGGAGATATCATCACTCCTACTATATAACACGTAGGTCAGGTCACGGAGATATCATCACTCCTACTATATAACACGTAGGTCACGTCACAGAGATATCAAAGCCACCACTCCTACTATATAACACGTAGGTCACGTCACAGAGATATCATCACTCCTACTATATAACACGTAGGTCACATCACAGAGATATCATCACTCCTACTATATAACACGTAGGTCACGTCACAGGGATATCATCACTCCTACTATATAACACGTAGGTCACATCACAGGGATATCAACGCCACCACTCCTACTATATAACACGTAGGTCACATCACAGGGATATCAACGCCACCACTCCTACGATATAACACGTAGGTCACATCACAGGAATATCAAAGCCACCACTCCTACTATATAACACGTAGGTCACGTCACAGAGATATCAACGCCACCACTCCTACTATATAACACGTAGGTCACATCACAGGGATATCAACGCCACCACTCCTACTATATAACACGTAGGTCACGTCACAGGGATATCATCACTCCTACTATATAACACGTAGGTCACATCACAGAGATATCATCACTCCTACTATATAACACGTAGGTCACATCACAGAGATATCAACACTCCTACTATATAACACGTAGGTCACGTCACAGGGATATCATCACTCC
>NC_048574.1:5002637-5015137 GCF_013265735.2 Oncorhynchus mykiss | reverse complement strand
TACTACTACTGCTCTACTACTACTACTACTACTACTACTGTTACTACTATTACTACTACTACTACTACTATTACCACTACTACTACTACTGTTACTACTATTACCACTACTACTACTACTACTGTTACTACTATTACCACTACTACTACTACTGTTACTACTATTACCACTACTACTACTACTACTATTACTACTACTACTACTACTACTACTACTACTATTACCACTACTACTACTACTGTTACTACTATTACTACTACTACTACTGTTACTACTATTACTACTACTACTACTACTACTATTACTACTACTACTACTACTACTATTATTATTACTACTACCACTACTACTGTTACTACTATTACTACTACTACTGCTGTACTACTACTACTACTACTACTACTACTACTACTACTACTACTACTACTACTACTACCACTGCTATACTACTACCACTGTTACTTCTATTACTACTACTGCTGTACTACTACTACTACTACTACTACTACTACTACTACTACTACTACCACTGCTATACTACTACTACTACCACTATTACTACTAGTACTACTATACTTCTACTTCTATACTACTACTTCTACTGCTATACTACTACTACTACTATTACTACTACTGCTCTACTACTACTACTACTACTACTACTGTTACTACTATTACTACTACTACTACTACTGTTACTGCTACTACTACAGCTACTACGGTTACTACTACTGTTACTACTACTACTATTACTACTACTACTATTACTACTACTACTACTACTATTACTACTACTACTACTACTACTACTACTACTATTACTACTACTACTACTACTACTACTACTATTACTGTTACTACTCGTATTTCTACTGTTACTGCTACTACTACCGCTGGGAGGATCACTGGTGCCTTCTGGGTGACCGCTGGGAGGATCACTAGTGTCTTCTGGGTGAACGCTGGGAGGATCACTGATGTCTTCTGGGTGACCGCTGGGAGGATCACTAGTGTCTTCTGGGTGAACGCTGGGAGGATCACTGATCCCTTCTGGGTGGACCGCTTGGAGGATCACTGGTGCCTTCTGGGTGGACCGCTGGGAGGATCACTGGTGCCTTCTGGGTGACCGCTGGGAGGATCACTGGTGTCTTCTGGGTGACCGCTGGGAGGATCACTGATGTCTTCTGGGTGACCGCTGGGAGGATCACTGATGTCTTCTGGGTGAATGCTGGGAGTATCACTAATGCTACTATTGCTATGACCACATCTTACAGTAAGCTCTTCTCTGTCTCCACAGAAATAAACTGCCCTCCAGGTTGGGGGTGCAGTACATGGGAGACATCACCTGGATCAGGTCCCCTCGGCCCAATGCCCCTGTAGTGCCCTGGGGCCTCAGGAAGGCCCTCAACTGGGTGAGATGGCACTTTATTCACCCAGAGAGAGAGATTTTTTTACCCAGAGAGATAGAGAGATGTATTTACCCAGAGAGAGATTTATTTACCCAGAGAGAGAGAGATTTATTTACCCAGAGAGAGAGATATATTTACCCAGAGAGAGAGAGATTTATTTACCCAGAGAGAGAGATATATTTATTTACCCAGATAGAGAGATTTATTTACCCATAGAGAGATTTATTTTTCCAGAGAGAGATTTATTTACCCAGAGAGAGAGAGAGATTTATTTACCCAGAGTGAGAGAGATTTATTTACCCAGAGAGCGAGAGATTTATTTACCCTTAGAGAGAGAGATGTATTTACCCAGAGAGAGATTTATTTACCCTTAGAGAGAGATGTATTTACCCAGAGAGAGAGAGATTTATTTACCCAGAGAGAGATGTATTTACCCAGAGAGAGATGTATTTACCCAGAGAGAGAGATGTATTTACCCAGAGAGAGAGATTTATTTACCCAGAGAGAGAGATATGTATTTACCCAGAGAGAGAGAGATTTATTTACCCAGAGAGAGATTTATTTACCCAGAGAGAGAGATGTATTTACCCAGAGAGAAAGATATTTATTTACCCAGAGAGAAATGTATTTACCCAGAGAGAGAGATTTATTTACCCAGAGAGAGATTTATTTACCCAGAGAGAGAGAGATTTAATTACCCAGAGAGAGAGAGACTTATGGACGTAGAAAGAAAGACATACAGACTGACTGACTGGTTAGTTGACTGACTGACTGACTGATTGATTGACTGACTGATTAGTTGTTTGACTGACTGATTAGTTGTTTGACTGACTGATTAGTTGTTTGACTGACTGATTAGTTGTTTGACTGACTGACTGGTTGGTTGACTGACTGACTGGTTGATTGACTGACTGACTGATTGATTGACTGACTGGTTGATTGACTGACTGGCTGGTTGACTAATTGCTTGTTTGACTGACTGACTGACTGGTTTGCTGACTGACTTGACTGGTTTGCTGACTGACTGGTTGATTGACTGACTGGTTGACTGACTGACTGGTTGATTGACTGATTTGTTGACTGGTTGACTGGCTGACTGATTTGTTGACTGGTTGATTGACTGATTTGTTGAGTGGTTGACTAGATGATTGACTGACTGGTTGACTAGTTGATTGACTGACTGGTTGACTAGTTGACTGACTGATTGGTTCACTGACTGGTTGACTGACTGGTGCACTGATACCTGATACCTCTCCACCTCCATTTGTACAGGTGGAGGAGCGCTACGCTGGCGTGGCGGTCTATGTGGTAGCCAATGGGGTGCAGGAAGACCCGGCCCGCTTCGACGACAGTCTGAGAGTCTACTACCTGTACAGCTACATCAACGAAGCTCTTAAAGGTGTGGGCACACACACACTCACACACACACACACACACACACACACACACACACACACACACACACACACACACACACACGTGCAATGGCCCTGATGAGAGGGAAGTCTAGATCTACTTCAATGAGCCTCAATAAAGGGAGGGTCTGTAAAATAGCAGAGGATTAAACACACAGACAACACCCCAAATTAAAGGGATGGTCTGTAATATAGCAGAGGATTAAACACACAGACAACACCCTAAATTAAAGGGACGGTCTGTAATATAGCAGAGGATTAAACACACACACAACACCCTAAATTAAAGGGACGGTCTGTAATATAGCAGAGGATTAAACACACAGACAACACCCTAAATTAAAGGGACGGTCTGTAATATAGCAGAGGATTAAACACACACACAACACCCTAAATTAAAGGGACGGTCTGTAATATAGCAGAGGATTAAACACACACACAACAACCCCAAATTAAAGGGACGGTCTGTAATATAGCAGAGGATTAAACACACACACAACAACCCCAAATTAAAGGGACGGTCTGTAATATAGAAGAGGATTAAACACACACACAACGTCCCCAAATTAAAGGGACGGTCTGTAATATAGCAGAGGATTAAACACACACACAACGCCCCAAATTAAAGGGATGGTCTGTAATATAGAAGAGGATTAAACACACACACAACGCCCCCAAATTAAAGGGACGGTCTGTAATATAGCAGAGGATTAAACACACACACAACGCCCCCAAATTAAAGGGACGGTCTGTAATATAGCAGAGGATTAAACACACAGACAACACCCTAAATTAAAGGGACGGTCTGTAATATAGCAGAGGATTAAACACACACACAACACCCTAAATTAAAGGGACGGTCTGTAATATAGCAGAGGATTAAACACACAGACAACACCCTAAATTAAAGGGACGGTCTGTAATATAGCAGAGGATTAAACACACACACAACACCCTAAATTAAAGGGACGGTCTGTAATATAGCAGAGGATTAAACACACACACAACACCCTAAATTAAAGGGACGGTCTGTAATATGAATGGTGCAGTGGTCTAAGGCACTGCATCTCAGTGCAAGAAGCGTCACTACAGTCCCTGGTTTGAATCCAGGCTGAATCACATCTGGCTGTGATTGGAAGTCCCATAGGGCAGCACACAACTGGCCCAGCCTCGTCCAGATTGACCAAGGTAGACCGTCATTGTAAATAAGAACTTGTTCTTAACTGAATTCCTAGTAAAATACTGTTATGGTATTGATTACGATGACACTGTTATGGTATTGATTATGACACCTGTTATGGTATTGATTATGATGACACTGTTATATACAGTCGTGGCCAAAAGTTTTGAGAATGACATAAATATTAATGTCCACAAAGTTCTCAATGGGATTAAGGTCTGGGGAGTTTCCTGGCCATGGACCCAAAATATCAATGCTTTGTTCCCCGAGCCACTTAGTTATCCCTTTTGCCTTATGGCAAGGTGCTCCATCATGCTGGAAAAGGCATTGTTCGTCACCAAACTGTTCATGGATGGTTGGGAGAAGTTGCTCTCGGAGGATGTGTTGGTACCATTCTTTACTCATGGCTGTGTTCTTGGGCAAAATTGTGAGTGAGCCCACTCCCTTGGCTGAGAAGCAACCCCACACAATAATGGTCTCAGGATGCTTTACTGTTGGCATGACACAGAACTGATGGTAGCGCTCACCTTGTCTTCTCCAGACAAGCTTTTTTCCGGATGCCCCAAACAATCGGAAAGGGGATTCATCAGAGAAAATGACTTTACCCCAGTCCTCAGCAGTCCAATCCCTGTACCTTTTGCAGAATATCAGTCTGTCCCTGATGTTTTTCCCTGGAGGGAAGTGGCTTCTTTTCTGACCTTCTTGACACCAGGCCATCCTTCAAAAGTCTTCGCCTCACTGTGCGTGCAGATGCACTCACACCTGCCTGCTGCCATTCCTGAGCAAGCTCTGTACTGGTGGTGTCCGGGTCCCGCAGCTGAATCAACTTTAGGAGCCGGTCCTGGCGCTTGCTGGACTTTCTTGGGCGCCCTCAAGCCTTCTTCACAACAATTGAACCGCTCTCCTTGAAGATCTTGATGATCCGATAAATGGTTGATTTAGGTGCAATCTTACTGGCAGCAATATCCTTGCTTGTAAAGCCCTTTTTGTGCAAAGCAGTGATGACGGCACGTGTTTCCTTGCAGGTAACCATGGTTGACAGAGGAAGAACAATGATTCCAAGCGCCACACTCCTTTTGAAGCTTCCAGTCTGTTATTCAAACTCAATCAGCATGACAGAGTGATCTCCAGCCTTGTCCTCGTCAACACTCACACCCGTATTAACGAGAGAATCACTGACATGATGTCAGCTGGTCCGTTTGTGGCAGGGCTGAAATGCAGTGGAAATGTTTTTTTTGTGGATTCAGTTCATTTCCATGGCAAAGAGGGACTTTGCAATTAATTGCAATTCATCTGATCACTCTTCATAACGTTCTGGAGTATATGCAAATTGACATCATACAAACTGAGGCAGCAGACTTTGTGAAAATTAATATTTGTGTCATTCTCAAAACTTTTGGCCACGACTGTACAGTCGCACGTATTTAAGTCAAATGTTACCAAAGTTTGTCTGCCTTTCATTTCACTTTGTGTACCTCCAGTTCAAGAATGTTATTTTTGGTACTTTGAGTTTAATTATTAGACAGACATACAGCTCACTGACCCTAGAGGACGATGACCGGCTGACTGAACACACACGAACTCACACTTGTTTTCGTGTTACATGTGCTACATCTGCGTCATTCTCCATATTATTCTATTCCAGTCGATGACAGTAGAGAACCTTCAAACACTGAGATATTTACTACACACTAAACATTAGATACAAGACAAACAAATGACACACTGAACAACTCAAAAGCACCCTGAGGAAAAGCAAAGCTAAAAATGTATGTTTTAAGATATTTTAAATATGTCCACAGTTTCAGCCCCTCTCAGGTTCTCTGACAGGTTATTCCATAGGCTGGGGGCATAATAACTAAAGGCTGTCTCTCCATGCCTCTTGGTCCCAGGCTGGGGGCATAATAACTAAAGGCTGCCTCTCCATGCCTCTTGGTCCCAGGCTGGGGGCATAATAACTAAAGGCTGCCTCTCCATGCCTCTTGGTCCCAGGCTGGGGGCATAATAACTAAAGGCTGCCTCTCCATGCCTCTTGGTCCCAGGCTGGGGGCATAATAACTAAAGGCTGTCTCTCCATGCCTCTTGGTCCCAGACTGGGGGCATAATAACTAAAGGCTGTCTCTCCATGCCTCTTGGTCCCAGACTGGGGGCATAATAACTAAAGGCTGCCTCTCCATGCCTCTTGGTCCCAGGCTGGGGGCATAATAACTAAAGGCTGCTTCTCCATGCCTCTTGGTCCCAGGCTGGGGGTATAATAACTAAAGGCTGCTTCTCCATGCCTCTTGGTCCCAGGCTGGGGGCATAATAACTAAAGGCTGCTTCTCCATGCCTCTTGGTCCCAGGCTGGGGGCATAATAACTAAAGGCTGTCTCTCCATGCCTCTTGGTCCCAGACTGGGGGCATAATAACTAAAGGCTGCCTCTCCATGCCTCTTGGTCCCAGACTGGGGGCATAGTAACCAAAGGTTGTCTCTCCATGCCTCTTGGTCCCAGGCTGGGGGCATAATAACTAAAGGCTGTTTCTCCATGCCTCTTGGTCCTGGGCTTTAGGATAGTTAAAAGGCCAGAGGACCGGAGGGACTTCCTGGGTACATAATTTAAAAGCATGTCTGACATGTATTGAGGTGCACAATCATGGATTGTTCTAAAACCAATAGCAGATTCTTCAAAATGAATTCTAAAACTCAGAGATCTTTAAAACCAGTGTAATGTGTGCTCTCCGTCTGGTCTTGGTCAGTACCCGTGCTGAAGCATTCTGTATGTTTTGTAGATGACCAATGACTTTATTGGGTAGACCAGACAGGAGAGCATTACAGGAGTCGAGCCTGCTTGTAATAAAATGGATGAGTCTCTCTGTATCAGCCTGAGAGAGAAACGGCCGCACTTTGGCAATGTTCCTCAGGTGGTTAAAAACTATATTGGTCACATTCCTAATCTGTGATTCTAAAATTGAGTTCAGAATCTAAAATGACAACTAGTTTTTTTTTTACCTGGTGTTTTATCTTTATTACCTGGTGTTATATCTTTATTACCTGGTGTTATATCTTTATTACCTGGTGTTTTATCTTTATTACCTGGTGTTTTATCTTTATTACCTGGTGTTTTATCTTTATTACCTGGTGTTTTATCTTTATTACCTGGTGTTTTATCTTTATTACCTGGTGTTATATCTTTATTGCCTGGTGTTTTATCTTTATTACCTGGTGTTTTATCTTTATTACCTGGTGTTATATCTTTATTACCTGGTGTTATATCTTTATTACCTGGTGTTTTATCTTTATTACCTGGTGTTATATCTTTATTACCTGGTGTTTTATCTTTATTACCTGGTGTTTTATCTTTATTACCTGGTGTTTTATCTTTATTACCTGGTGAATTAAAATGTGCGTCCAGATTCCCTCTCTGTGCTTTGGCTCCAACAAGAAGTACCTCGGTGTTGTTTCGACTTAACTGGAGGAAGTTGTGAGCCATCCGACTATTTGCATTTAAATATAGCCCATTTATCATTATGAAATATGTGATTATTGATCATGTGATTATTGATCATGTGATTATTGAACGTATGATGAAAGAAAGGAGCGATGGACTTTATGTGTTGAACAATATGGAGTTGAGACCCGTTTCTCCCCAGGCATAGTTACCTATTACCTATAGTTACCTATAAACCGTTTTTGATCCTATCGCTTTGTTTTCTGGACTTCATAACCATAAGAGAACATGTCGATCACAGTTTCACCCCCCCCCCCCCCCCCCCCAAAAAAAAAAAAACATTGATCAGATTTATTTTTGCACAAGTAGAACTTCAGATTCATTTAGCTGAACCGGGGAAGTGTTTAAAACACGTCTTTGACCGTTGGCTAAAGGGTAACTGCGGATTTTGTTAGCTGGAACGGATAGGTCTTACAATTGTAATAAACCTTTACTTCTCCTTCTTCTCCTTCCCCGCCCAGCCTACATCCTAGACGGGGTGAATCTGAAGGGTTACTTCGCCTACTCCCTGAACGACCAGAGAGACCCAGGCTTCGGCTTGTACGGTCATGTCCAGGATGAGGAAATCCTCAAAACATCTCTGTCCCAGTATCAGAACATTATCCGGCACAACGGCTTCCCTCTCCAGGGGACCCTTACCTCGGCCCTGCAGTGCCCCAGTCAGCCTCTACCCTGCTCGGGGTGTCTGGTCCTGACCAAGAGGCCTGTGGTGGGCTTCCTGTCTCTGGTGGGGTCAGCGGTCCTGGTCACCCTTGGGCTGATTATATACTACGCTGCCAAGAGACACAGGGGCCGAGGTACAAATGGCACCATATTCTCTAAAATATAGGGCCCTGGTCTAAAGTAGTGCACTATATTGGGAATAGGGTGCCATTTGGGATCACGTGGTGATGGTGGTGATGAAAATGAAGTGTATTTATGAAGCGTGTGTTATAGGTAGTCCTCCGGGTTCGAGTCACTTGACCTTTAACCCTTCAATGTCTGCTGATCTGAAGGAATCAGGAAAAAGGTAGAAGCAATATGTCAGAATATCCACCGTGTCAGCACTAGATCTCTGACACCTATCCAGTTCCTCGAGATCTGTAAAACAAAGTCGTGGGCCAAGAGTCCTATTGATATAGACCCATGTGGGGCCAAATATATCTGGAGCCATTTAGACGGTTTACGACACTGTGTAGAGAATGTAGTTGATGAATGTAGTTGATTTAGTTGATGTGGTGTGTCTTGGTGTTCATAGAACTGTATGTTCGTTTATTTCCACGTCGTTTTGTGAAACTCAACCAGCAGCGTTTTGTTTCATGTATTTCAGTCTGAAGATAAAGTATTGTTCTTTAAAAAACAATTGAGATAAATGTGCAATTTTTTTTTTTTTTTAATGAACTTGTTTGACGTGGTATTATAACGAATGATCTCGTGCAGATTATTTTTCGTACAGACTCTTAAATTAATATATCTCTATCTTTGTATTAAACTGTGTGTTTATAGTAAGTCACACTCTACCAGATAACTTATTGTACCTTGATGTCTACTAGGCAAAACAAAACAACTATCTAGTGAAAGCAAGTCTCCCATGACCAATTACGTTTAGTCCCCTTTGACCAATACTTTTACTACCGCAGGGCCTGTTGTGAAGTAGGCAAAGCATTTATCCCAAATGGCACCCTATTCCCTATATTGTGCTTTTAGGGCTGGGACGATATCGCAATACTCATTAGTATCTTGGCAAGGAAACGAAACATGAAGCAGATTTAACTAAATGTAGCCGATGTAAAATGGCTAGCTAGTGGCGTAACGATGCTTCGAGGGTGACTGTTGTCTGTGTGCAGAGGGTCCCTGGTTCGCGCCCAGGTCGGGGCGAGGGGACGGACGTAAAGTCTATACTGTTACATAAAACAGCCCTGTTTTAAACAAGCATGTTATCCAGGGGCACATTTATTTATTTAACAAACAGGAGGTTTTTAAAACGGAACAAATTGTTCGGACTGCTTCATGTTTACATGTTTTTGTTGCCATGGAAAACATATCGCGATACCGGTATCATCCCGACCCTAAGATTCACTACTTTTGACCAGAGCCCATGTGACCTTCAGTCATATCTCCGATATGAAGGAGTAGTGGGTGGATCGTTCATTTATTGCCAAAATGCAATGAAGGGACACAGTATAGATTAATTCTCTGTCATCAAATGAATATTAACAGTACTCCCACAACAATTCTTCATAGATCTCCTGTATAATATTATACTTGCATTCAATTTGTCGGAGTAAACTCTGGGCCGTTTGTAAATTCAGAGCATTGTCAGATTGCCTGGTCGGTAAACTCAGAGCACGCGCTGACCGAGGAGTACTAACTGGCTAACGTTGGCTAGCTACTTCCAGACACAGATGAGAGAACAGCTCATATCCAGAGCATTAGTGACTAACTGTGCTGCTGGCAACAATTTCATTGTTAGTTGTTTTTTTGCCGGCATTTACTGACTCCGGTCATATTCAACGGTTGTTCCCCGTTTGTAAATGAATCAGTTATTCTGCACTCTGGCACACAGACGAGGGAGCACTGACATCGGAGTAGAGAGCCAGAGTGAATTTACAAAATGCACCATAAATGTCTATAAAAAAAAAGGTTATTGTGATCATATGGTGGATAAACAATTTTGTAATAATTCCTAAATTCTAATAATAAACAAATAACAGTGTTTTGAAATGTAATCTCATGTCTACAACATAAAATAAACTACTATGATCGATTTTAGAATTCAAAATATATGAACTGAACCTGAAAAATGGACGCTACCGGAAGGACCAAATTGGAGCACTGGAGAGTTGGAGTACAGTCTAAATCCAAGGATGTGAAATGCAGCCTGGGAGGGGCCCTTCTGGAATGCTTCCCCAGTTTGTACATATTTTGAAGCATGCATAGATGGAACTCCTGGGAGATGGAGACCAGCACACTGTCAACAAAAAAAGAGATTTATTCCAAAACTGACACCCACCCACCTGTCTCTACCTACAGTGGGGAGAACAAGTATTTGATACACTGACGATTTTGCAGGTTTTCCTAATTACAAAGCATGTAGAGGTCTGTAATTTTTTATCATAGGTACACTTCAACTGTGAGAGACGGAATCTAAAACAAAAATCCAGACAATCATATTGTATGATTTTTAAGTAATCAATTTGCATTGTATCAAATACTTGTTCTCCCCACTGTATGTTGGCACATGGATGAAACACCTCAACCGAGTGGTTCCTCCTTCTGAAAATAATCTGTGGCACAACCTCTTCCGGGTCATGATAGGGCTACTTATGATAATTATAATAATATGGTTATTATGTGCTAAAAGATAAAATAATTAGCATTAGTAACAAGGAAATCATAAAGTCTAGTTTCACCAGGTCATCTAACGGCAGGCATTTCAAACCGTGGCACGCACAGCAGCAGGGAGCCAGAGACATGCAGTTAACCAAAGCCTCTACTTTATTCAAATATTGAAATATACCTGCGAGTTTATTCTCAATTTCAACGTAAATGTCGACTTTATATATTGTCGCACTGCTAAGCAGACAAGCAGCCAGTGGCTTCCACTGCGTCTGGACAAGGTTTGAGAATTTGTGTGTAGTTCAACAGGCCTATATTACGTTTCGAGAAAAGGCCAACGGAAAACAGATGAGGTCCTATTAATATCCAAACGGTCTGTTTTACAGGTCCACATCAATTTGCAATCGTTTTTTTCCCATCTTTTCAGAAACTTTTTCTATCAGATAGACTACGGCAAAATGTCAATGCAAAAGTTGAACATTCTGCCATCACCTCCGAAGACATTGGATCAAGTTCACCACACTGGGCCTTGGCCTAATTCTAATACTTCCGAAGTGTACTAGCAAATAAGGGGCATTATTGTCACCATAAAAATTGAATGATGGGTGTTTTTCAGGCAGAGTATAACGCTGGGTTGCAGGCATTGGGTTATTGATGCTGTGTTATTGAGATATGACCCAGATCAGAAGACTGGAGGCGTGGCTTAATAGGGGCGTGGCTTTCAAACAGATAATTTTTGGGCCACCCCCGTGTGAGTAGATGTCTTGTCCAGTTTATCACAAGTTAAGTTAAGAGTCCTGACACTTTTATAGCTTCAATGAGGCTTTCACCAGTGTATGAGTTCCTCAAGAGCCTATGACATCTCAATGTTGGGATGAATAACACCATATCCCAACATTATAATAACGTTCAGATTTTTATTTAAGAATATGTAATGTGCAAATATATTCAAGGAAAATTTTCATTTTCTAGTGTACGTTAAACTTGAGGAACAGGAATGACATTTGGCCAGAAATAACTTAATAACAGCTACACCCCTAATAGGCCACACTTCCAGAAAATGGAAAAAAAGACCCAGCTACTGGGTCAACCCAACTGATGGTTAAATTAACCCATGTTTGGGTTACTCCAACATGTTGGGTTATTCACACAACCCAACTGGCTAAGTCAAAAAAATAATAAAATACAAAATTTAGTGCAGTTTCAGGACGAGTCTGATTTTATGGCGTGAGCCAAGTTTAGAAAATGGCGCACGCAGATATTTTGTGTGAAATTTTTACACAGCGGTTATAAAAAGAGGGAACATTGCTTCGGAGAGGTTATTATCTTGGCCAGGATCAGAGATGGGAGGGAGGTCTGAGTCACCACTATGTCGTTACATCACATACAGGTATGGTAGGGCTTGGGGTGTAGCACTAGGCCAGGGGCCCACTGGGGTCATGGACCTGTGGGGGGTATAGTGCCAGTTCAGGCAAGGGTCCCAACTGACAATTCAAACGGGCCATTGGCTGAGTCAGTAGACAGATCATACGGAGGCCATTGGCTGAGCCAGTACAGATCATAAGGAGGAGGATCTACCAGCCCACCAGGTCATATCAATCAATCAATCGTTCACTTTAAGACATTCGAAAGAAAGTCAACTTTATTTTACAGCTGGGGTTCAATAAGACAGTACATAGCGGAGGTGTCACTA
>NC_048574.1:4975137-4997637 GCF_013265735.2 Oncorhynchus mykiss | reverse complement strand
AGGGACTGGTCAGTAAGCTGTATCTAACATGGAGACCAGGGACTGGTCAGTAAGCTGTATCTAACATGGAGACCAGGGACTGGTCAGTAAGCTGTATCTAACATGGAGACCAGGGACTGGTCAGTAAGCTGTATCTAACATGGAGACCAGGGACTGGTCAGTAAGCTGTATCTAACATGGAGACCAGGGACTGGTCAGTAAGCTGTATCTAACGTGGAGACCAGGGACTGGTCAGTAAGCTGTATCTAACGTGGAGACCAGGGACTGGTCAGTAAGCTGTATCTAACGTGGAGACCAGGGACTGGTCAGTAAGCTGTATCTAACATGGAGACCAGGGACTGGTCAGTAAGTTGTATCTAACGTGGAGACCAGGGACTGGTCAGTAAGCTGTATCTAACATGGAGACCAGGGACTGGTCAGTAAGCTGTATCTAACATGGAGACCAGGGACTGGTCAGTAAGCTGTATCTAACATGGAGACCAGGGACTGGTCAGTATCTAACATGGAGGCCAGGGACTGGTCAGTAAGCTGTATCTAACATGGAGACCAGGGACTGGTCAGTAAGCTGTATCTAACATGGAGGCCAGGGACTGGTCAGTAAGCTGTATCTATCATGGAGACCAGGGACTGGTCAGTAAGCTGTATCTAACATGGAGACCAGGGACTGGTCAGTAAGCTGTATCTAACATGGAGACCAGGGACTGGTCAGTATCTAACATGGAGGCCAGGGACTGGTCAGTAAGCTGTATCTAACATGGAGACCAGGGACTGGTCAGTAAGCTGTATCTAACATGGAGACCAGGGACTGGTCAGTAAGCTGTATCTAACATGGAGACCAGGGACTGGTCAGTAAGCTGTATCTAACATGGAGACCAAGGACTGGTCAGTAAGCTGTATCTAACGTGGAGACCAGGGACTGGTCAGTAAGCTGTATCTAACGTGGAGACCAGGGACTGGTCAGTAAGCTGTATCTAACGTGGAGACCAGGGACTGGTCAGTAAGCTGTATCTAACGTGGAGACCAGGGACTGGTCAGTAAGCTGTATCTAACATGGAGACCAGGGACTGGTCAGTAAGTTGTATCTAACGTGGAGACCAGGGACTGGTCAGTAAGCTGTATCTAACATGGAGACCAGGGACTGGTCAGTAAGCTGTATCTAACATGGAGGTCAGGGACTGGTCAGTAAGCTGTATGCAACATGGAGACCAGGGACTGGTCAGTAAGCTGTATCTAACATGGAGACCAGCAGCCGACAGCCAAACAGGGACAGGCAGATACTTTTATAGCAAGAATCAACATAACACATTTAACTGTTGATCAAATAATGTTTCTAGAACAATCTACAGGAACGTTGTGTAGCAAAAATCACAGAAAATGTAGACGGCAATGGCAGTGTTGGTCATTTTCTGTTTATATCATTCCATAGTTGTCATTTTAGCCAGACTGGTCTCAGGCTAGACGTAACATAGTAAACGTAAATCAGGGACACCCATTTGTATGTCGTTTTCTATGGTCACGTTAAACAGAAGATTAGTTTTGGCAAAAAACGAAAGGAGGGTGGGTGGTTGTTCGGGGTAGATAGGTGGGCTTATAGCGCGACCGTCTAGCAACCAGAAGGTTCGAATCTCATCAAGGACAACTATAGCTAATTGGCAAGTACAAGATACTTTTTAGCATGTTAGCAAAACCTTCCCCAAACCTTCAATCTAACTCCTAAACATAACCCCTTAGCTTAGCTAACATTAGCCACAACAAATTGTAATTTGTAACATACACTACGTGGCCAAAAGTACGTTGCTGACAGGTGTATCAAATCGAGCACACCGCCATGCAATCTCCATAGACAAACATTGGCAGTAGAATGGCCTGTACTGAAGAGCTCAGTGACTTTCAACGTGGCACCGTCATAGGATGCCACCTTTCCAACAAGTCCGTTCATCAAATGCCTGCCCTAATAGAGCTGCCCCCGGTCAACTGTAAGGGCTGTTATTGTGAAGTGGAAACGTCTAGGAGCAACAACGGCTCAGCCGTGAAGTGGCAGGCCACACAAGCTCACGGAACAGGACCGGCGAGTGCTGAAGCGCGTAAAGAATTGTCTGATATGCCAAGTGCCAAGCGTCGGCTGGAGGGGTGTGAAGCTCGACGCCATTGGACTCTGGAGCAGTGGAAACACGTTCTCTGGAGTGATGAATCACGCTTCACCATCTGGCAGCCTGACGGATGAATCTGGGTTTGGCAGATGCCAGGAGAACGCTACCTGCCCCAATGCATTGTGCCAACTGTAAGTGTTGATGGAGGGGGAATAATGTTCTGGGGCTGTTTTTCATGGTTCAGGCCCCTTAGTTCCAGTGAACAGAAATCTTAACGGTACAGTGATATTCTAGATGATTCTGTTCTTCCAAATGTGTGGCAATAGTTCGGGCCAGGCCCTTTCCTGTTTCAGCATGACAACGCCCCCATGCACAAAGTGAGGTCCCATACAAATTCGTAACATATCATACGAACTAGATGGACAGCCACAATTGAATACATACCATATGAAACAGAACATACTAAATGGAGTGTCCTGGATTTACATGTACTATGTTACGTCTACACCTGAGTCCAGGTTGTTCAGGTGGAGTTTATTTTCTTTGGGGGGGGGGGGGGGGGTTGGCCAATAGGGGGCGATATCATCATATATCACCATATCTTATGGGTACATTATCACGACAGGACAAAGGCTGACATCACCCAACCCTAGTGTGTGTCTGACTCCCTCTCCTCACCGTGATAGGGAGTGTGTGTGTATCCCTCTCCTCACCGTGATGGGGAGTGTGTGTGTATCCCTCTCCTCACCGTGATAGGGAGTGTGTGTGACCCTCTCCTCACCGTGATGGGGAGTGTGTGTGTATCCCTCTCCTCACCGTGATAGGGAGTGTGTGTGACCCTCTCCTCACCGTGATGGGGAGTGTGTGTGTATCCCTCTCCTCACCGTGATGGGGAGTGTGTGTGTATCCCTCTCCTCACCGTGATAGGGAGTGTGTGTGACCCTCTCCTCACCGTGATGGGGAGTGTGTGTGTATCCCTCTCCTCACCGTGATAGGGAGTGTGTGTGTATCCCTCTCCTCACCGTGATAGGGAATGTGTGTGTATCCCTCTCCTCACCGTGATAGGGAGTGTGTGTGTGTGTGTGTGTGTGTGTGTGACCCTCTCCTCACCGTGATAGGGAGTGTGTGTGTGTGTGTGTGTGTGTGACCCTCTCCTCACCGTGATAGGGAGTGTGTGTGTGTGTGACCCTCTCCTCACCGTAACGGTCTGGTGTTCTATGTGTAGTTTCTCCACTCCGGCTCCGTACAGTTCTCTCAGCAGACACATGATACGAGTCTTCTTCCCTGCTCCAGACGGCCCGTACACCAACAGATGAGGGAAGTCCCCACACTGGACCTGGAGAACACGCACACACACACACGTTATAGAAGACAGCCCAATACACCAACAGATGAGGAAGCAGCCTAGCGGTCAGGAGCGTCGGGCCAGTAGTCTAGTGGTCAGGAGCGTCGGGCCAGTAGTCTAGTGGTCAGGAGTGCCGGGCCAGTAGTCTAGTGGTCAGGAGTGCCGGGCCAGTAGTCTAGTGGTCAGGAGTGCCGGGCCAGTAGCCTAGTGGTCAGGAGCGTTGGGCCAGTAGCCTAGTGGTCAGGAGCGTCGGGCCAGTAGTCTAGCGGTCAGGAGCGTCGGGCCAGTAGTCTAGCGGTCAGGAGCGTTGGGCCAGTAGCCTAGCGGTCAGGAGCGTCGGGCCAGTAGCCTAGCGGTCAGGAGCGTCGGGCCAGTAGCCTAGTGGTCAGGAGCGTCGGGCCAGTAGCCTAGTGGTCAGGAGCGTCGGGCCAGTAGTCTAGCGGTCAGGAGCGTCGGGCCAGTAGTCTAGCGGTCAGGAGCGCCGGGCCAGTAGTCTAGTGGTCAGGAGCGTCGGGCCAGTTGCCTAGTGGTCAGGAGCGTCGGGCCAGTAGCCTAGCGGTCAGGAGCGTCGGGCCAGTAGTCTAGTGGTCAGGAGCGTTGGGCCAGTAGTCTAGTGGTCAGGAGCGCCGGGCCAGTAGTCTAGTGGTCAGGAGCGTCGGGCCAGTAGTCTAGTGGTCAGGAGCGTCGGGCCAGTAGTCTAGTGGTCAGGAGCGCCGGGCCAGTAGTCTAGTGGTCAGGAGCGTCGGGCCAGTAGTCTAGCGGTCAGGAGCGTCGGGCCAGTAGTCTAGCGGTCAGGAGCGTCGGGCCAGTAGTCTAGCGGTCAGGAGCGTCGGGCCAGTAGTCTAGCGGTCAGGAGCGTCGGGCCAGTAGTCTAGCGGTCAGGAGCGTTGGGCCAGTAGTCTAGCGGTCAGGAGCGTTGGGCCAGTAGTCTAGCGGTCAGGAGCGTTGGGCCAGTAGTCTAGCGGTCAGGAGCGTCGGGCCAGTAGTCTAGCGGTCAGGAGCGTCGGGCCAGTAGTCTAGCGGTCAGGAGCGTCGGGCCAGTAGTCTAGCCGTCAGGAGTGCCGGGCCAGTAGCCTAGCGGTCAGGAGCGTTGGGCCAGTAGTCTAGCGGTCAGGAGCGTCGGGCCAGTAGTCTAGCGGTCAGGAGCGTCGGGCCAGTAGTCTAGCGGTCAGGAGCGTTGGGCCAGTAGTCTAGTGGTCAGGAGCGCCGGGCCAGTAGTCTAGCGGTCAGGAGCGTTGGGCCAGTAGTCTAGCGGTCAGGAGCGCCGGGCCAGTAGTCTAGCGGTCAGGAGCGTTGGGCCAGTAGTCTAGTGGTCAGGAGCGTTGGGCCAGTAGTCTAGCGGTCAGGAGCGTTGGGCCAGTAGTCTAGCGGGCCAGTAGTCTAGCGGGCCAGTAGTCTAGCGGGCCAGTAGTCTAGCGGTCAGGAGCGTCGGGCCAGTAGTCTAGCGGTCAGGAGCGTCGGGCCAGTAACCTAGTGGTCAGGAGCGTCGGGCCAGTAGTCTAGTGGTCAGGAGCGTCGGGCCAGTAACCTAGTGGTCAGGAGCGTCGGGCCAGTAACCTAGTGGTCAGGAGCGTCGGGCCAGTAGTCTAGCGGTCAGGAGCGTCGGGCCAGTAACCTAGTGGTCAGGAGCGTCGGGCCAGTAGCCTAGCGGTCAGGAGCGTCGGGCCAGAGCCGACTTGGTGAAAAAAACTATTGATTTGCCCTTGAGCAAGGTACTTAGTCCTAATTTATGCATCGTAGCAATCAATAATGTCTGATCCCTGTAATGTCTGATCCCTCTAATGTCTGATCCCTCTAATGTCTGATCCCTGTAATGTCTGATCCCTGTAATGTCTGATCCCTGTAATGTCTGATCCCTGTAATGTCTGATCCCTGTAATGTCTGATCCCTGTAATGTCTGATCCCTGTAATGTCTGATCCCTCTAATGTCTGATCCCTGTAATGTCTGATCCCTCTAATGTCTGATCCCTGTAATGTCTGATCCCTGTAATGTCTGATCCCTCTAATGTCTGATCCCTGTAATGTCTGATCCCTGTAATGTCTGATCCCTCTAATGTCTGATCCCTGTAATGTCTGATCCCTGTAATGTCTGATCCCTCTAATGTCTGATCCCTGTAATGCCTGATCTCTGATCTCTGTAATGTCTGATCCCTGTAATGTCTGATCCCTGTAATGTCTGATCCCTGTAATGTCTGATTCCTCTAATGTCTGATCCCTCTAATGTCTGATCCCTCTAATGTCTGATCCCTCTAATGTCTGATCCCTCTAATGTCTGATCCCTCTAATGTCTGATCCCTGTAATGTCTGATCCCTGTAATGCCTGATCTCTGATCTCTGTAATGTCTGATCTCTGTAATGTCTGATCCCTCTAATGTCTGATCCCTCTAATGTCTGATCCCTCTAATGTCTGATCCCTCTAATGTCTGATCCCTCTAATGTCTGATCCCTCTAATGTCTGATCCCTCTAATGTCTGATCTCTGTAATGTCTGATCCCTGTAATGTCTGATCCCTGTAATGCCTGATCTCTGATCTCTGTAATGTCTGATCTCTGTAATGTCTGATCCCTCTAATGTCTGATCCCTCTAATGTCTGATCTCTGTAATGTCTGATCCCTGTAATGTCTGATCCCTACTACATACTACTATCTAAGTGGCCACACTGGACGTGGAACAGGGTCCTGTTCACTAGGCATCAGACGGAGGAGGGAGGGACGACCTGGACTTGTCCAGTAAGAAATGTCTGTTCTACTTTACTGTAGAAAAACGTTTTGCTACGATGCGCCCTAATAAAACTAGCCAGCAGATCTGACCCGCTTGCCTACAGCTACATTAGGGGTCGGACTTGCTTCCGGTGTATATTAAAGACCCCGTGGAGTTGGCGAGAGATACGGCTCTCCGGGAAAGCGTGCCCTCACTCTATCCAGGGATGAGAAATGTCCCATTATCCGAAACTGTTACACCGAGAAAACTGAACGACTTTTTAATAAAAACCGACCGGAACCGAGGTTAAGCCCCGCCTTCTGGCCCGGTGTTGGGAGACTCTCTGCACGGTGCAGGTTTTTGTTCCAGCGCGGCAGTGATTCATACACAGCCTGTAGCTACCCTACTACAGGGTCATGGCTACACGTTGTCAAAAGTTGTAATTTGAGATAATTTCGTTTAATTTTTAGCTAATGTTAAAGACGTACTTAATAACACTCACTACAGAACAGTATACGTGGCTTGTAAATACTGTATCTGGTTAACAACAACTCTACTGGAAACCTTCTACCTAATGTTAGCTAACTAACTTAGCTGACAAAACTAAGACAAAACTACTGCAATAGTTATGTAGCAAGCTGGTACCATACCAAAGACACGGGTGTCTGCTACTACGGTCCCTGAACAGACACCGCCATGTTGATCAACTGCTTTGAATCTTACCAGGTTTTTCAGCTGATTTGCTTGTTCTTTGTGGTAGTCCAGTTTCCCCAGAGAAGTCGGTCTGTATTTGTCCACCCACAAACTCATTTTTATCTAATGTTATTTCACAGTTCTCTAGTCACTGTTTTGTTTGAGTTGCTTCGTGTTGTGTTTTTCTGATTTTAATTCCCGCGAAATATTTTTTCTTTAAGGCGCGTAGTGAAATGTCTCTAAAACTACAGAGAGTCAACGAGGGACAAACTTCCTAGTTGGCGTTTTGAAATTACTCAATGCAGCCGCTGCTGCCACCAGGTGGTGACTCGAGGTAATTTCTGGACTGAGTTTGACAAAAACAAGTTGCTTAGATGTAGTTAAAGTTTCAAAACCAAAGGGTCTTCAACAGGTATAAAAATACATGGATTATTATTTTTTTTATTTTTTTCATCACAAACTGTCATAAACATAAAGCTCCGGGCTACGAGCCAATCAACGCCACAGGGATCCCGTTTACACGCGCGCAGCTCATATTCCGTTGTATAAGTTCTTGGTCGGGGATAAACTGTTTACATGCACCTTGGACATCCCGTTCACCTGTATCCCTGTATCCATAAATAAACAGAATATTCCTTCTTTGAGTTCATATTATGGATTAAATGGAATAGTAACTGAAATATGGACAGTGACTGTCTGCCTATAACCTCTCACATGTAGTGTAGTATAATATTATCTCCAGCAGAATTATGCATTTCTTGCCATAGAATTACACAACAAAATGCAAATTTTGTCTTGGGAACAAGGATTGGAGAAATACGATTTCTTTCAGCATCTCTTGAGGAATTGTGAATGTGTCATCTTTGACCCTGTTGATGCAAGCAGACAGTATTTCAACCACATAAAATATGCACCCATGAGGAACTGATTGTTTTCTCAGCTTTTAATTTCCTTTAAACCAGTCAAACTCATGACATTTGGACATTTTGCACAGGGTCAATCTTTCCACTATTTTGGAAGTATTGCGTTTTCTCCCTGGTCCTTAAAAAAAAGACAGAATTAATGCATTAGTAATATATTTAACTCTATCAATGTAAGACATTCTGGTGAGAAATACTTTATTTAGTCTTCTGTGGCAACAAGTTATGACAGACAAGCAAGAGGTGGATAAAGTATCCAATTCTCATACTTGAGTAAACGTAAAGATAACTTGTGCCTTGTTACCTTAATAGAAATTGACTCAAGGCTAGATGCAGATGCAGACACAGGAGGCAGCTGGATGGAGTCTTACAATGTTTATTAAGCCAAAAGGGGAAGGCAAGACAATGGTTGTGGACAGACAAAAAGGTCAAAACCAGATCAGAGTCCAGGAGGTACAGAGTGGCAGACAGGCTCGGGGTCAGGACAGGCAGAATGGTCAGGCAGGCAGAGTGGCAGACAGGCTCGTGGTCAGGACAGGCAGAATGGTCAGGCAGTCAGAATGGTCAGGCAGGCAGGAGGGTACAGAGTCCAGAAACAGGCAACGGTCAAAACTGGGAGGACTAGAGAAAGCAAAAAGCAGGAGAACAGGAAAAACCCTCTTTGACTTGGAAACATACAAGATGAACTGGCACAGAGAGACATGAAACACAGGGATAAATACACTGGTACAGAGAGACAGGAAACACAGGGATAAATACACTGGCACAGAGAGACAGGAAACACAGGGATAAATACACTGGCACAGAGAGACAGGAAACACAGGGATAAATACACTGGTACAGAGAGACAGGAAACACAGGGATAAATACACTGGTACAGAGAGACAGGAGACACAGGGATAAATACACTGGTACAAAGAGACAGGAAACACAGGGATAAATACACTGGTATAGAGAGACAGGAAACAGGGATAAATACACTGGCACAGAGAGACAGGAAACACAGGCATAAATACACTGGCACAGAGAGACAGGAAACACAGGGATAAATACACTGGTACAGAGAGACAGGAAACACAGGGATAAATACACTGGCACAGAGAGACAGGAAACACAGGGAAAAATACACTGGCACAGAGAGACAGGAAACACAGGGATAAATACACTGGTACAGAGAGACAGGAAACACAGGGATAAATACACTGGCACAGAGAGACAGGAAACACAGGGATAAATACACTGGTACAGAGAGACAGGAAACACAGGGATAAATACACTGGCACAGAGAGACAGGAAACACAGGGATAAATACACTGGCACAGAGAGACAGGAAACACAGGGATAAATACACTGTTACAGAGAGACAGGAAGACAGGGATAAATACACTGGTACAGAGCGACAGGAAACACAGGGATAAATACACTGGTACAGAGAGACAGGAAACACAGGGATAAATACACTGGCACAGAGAGACAGGAAACACAGGGATAAATACACTGGTACAGAGAGACAGGAAACACAGGGATAAATACACTGGCACAGAGAGACAGGAAACACAGGGATAAATACAATGGCACAGAGAGACAGGAAACACAGGGAAAAATACACTGTTACAGAGAGACAGGAAACACAGGGATAAATACACTGGTACAGAGAGACAGGAAACACAGGGATAAATACACTGGTACAGAGAGACAGGAAACACAGGGATAAATACACTGGCACAGAGAGACAGGAAACACAGGGATAAATACACTGGTACAGAGAGACAGGAAACACAGGGATAAATACACTGGCACAGAGAGACAGGAAACACAGGGATAAATACACTGGTACAGAGAGACAGGAAACACAGGGATAAATACACTGGCACAGAGAGACAGGAAACACAGGGATAAATACACTGGTACAAAGAGACAGGAAACATAGGGATAAATACACTGGTATAGAGAGACAGGAAACAGGGATAAATACACTGGCACAGAGAGACAGGAAACACAGGGATAAATACACTGGTACAGGGAGACAGGAAACACAGGGATAAATACACTGGTACAGAGAGACAGGAAACACAGGGATAAATACACTGGTACAGAGAGACAGGAAACACAGGGATAAATACACTGGCAAAGAGAGACAGGAAACACAGGGATAAATACACTGGTACAGAGAGACAGGAAACACAGGGATAAATACACTGGCACAGAGAGACAGGAAACACAGGGATAAATACACTGGCACAGAGAGACAGGAAACACAGGGATAAATACACTGTTACAGAGAGACAGGAAACACAGGGATAAATACACTGGCACAGAGAGACAGGAAACACAGGGATAAATACACTGGTACAGAGAGACAGGGAACACAGGGATAAATACACTGGTACAGAGAGACAGGAAACACAGGGATAAATACACTGGTACAGAGAGAAAGGAAACACAGGGATAAATACACTGGTACAGAAAGACAGGAAACACAGGGATAAATACACTGGTACAGAGAGACAGGAAACACAGGGATAAATACACTGGCACAGAGAGACAGGAAACACAGGGATAAATACACTGGTACAGAGAGACAGGAAACACAGGGATAAATACACTGGTACAGAGAGACAGGAAACACAGGGATAAATACACTGGTACAGAGAGACAGGAAACACAGGGATAAATACACTGGTACAGAAAGACAGGAAACACAGGGATAAATACACCGGTACAGAGAGACAGGAAACACAGGGATAAATACACTGGTACAGAAAGACAGGAAACACAGGGATAAATACACTGGCACAGAGAGACAGGAAACACAGGGATAAATACACTGTTACAGAGAGACAGGAAACACAGGGATAAATACATTGTTACAGAGAGACAGGAAACACAGGGATAAATACACTGGTACAGAGAGACAGGAAACACAGGGATAAATACACTGGTACAGAGAGACAGGAAACACAGGGATAAATACACTGGTACAAAGAGACAGGAAACACAGGGATAAATACACTGGTATAGAGAGACAGGAAACAGGGATAAATACACTGGCACAGAGAGACAGGAAACACAGGGATAAATACACTGGTACAGAGAGACAGGAAACACAGGGATAAATACACTGGTACAGAGAGACAGGAAACACAGGCATAAATACACTGGCACAGAGAGACAGGAAACACAGGGATAAATACACTGGTACAGAGAGACAGGAAACACAGGGATAAATACACTGGCACAGAGAGACAGGAAACACAGGGATAAATACACTGGTACAGAGAGACAGGAAACACAGGGATAAATACACTGGTATAGAGAGACAGGAAACACAGGGATAAATACACTGTTACAGAGAGACAGGAAACACAGGGATAAATACACTGGTACAGAGAGACAGGAAACACAGGGATAAATACACTGGCACAGAGAGACAGGAAACACAGGGATAAATACACTGGTACAGAGAGACAGGAAACACAGGGATAAATACACTGGCACAGAGAGACAGGAAACACAGGGATAAATACACTGTTACAGAGAGACAGGAAAGACAGGGATAAATACACTGGTACAGAGAGACAGGAAACACAGGGATAAATACACTGGTACAGAGAGACAGGAAACACAGGGATAAATACACTGGCACAGAGAGACAGGAAACACAGGGATAAATACACTGGCACAGAGAGACAGGAAACACAGGGATAAATACACTGTTACAGAGAGACAGGAAAGACAGGGATAAATACACTGGTACAGAGAGACAGGAAACACAGGGATAAATACACTGGTACAGAGAGACAGGAAACACAGGGATAAATACACTGGCACAGAGAGACAGGAAACACAGGGATAAATACACTGGTACAGAGAGACAGGAAACACAGGGATAAATACACTGGCACAGAGAGACAGGAAACACAGGGATAAATACAATGGCACAGAGAGACAGGAAACACAGGGATAAATACACTGTTACAGAGAGACAGGAAACACAGGGATAAATACACTGGTACAGAGAGACAGGAAACACAGGGATAAATACACTGGTACAGAGAGACAGGAAACACAGGGATAAATACACTGGTACAAAGAGACAGGAAACACAGGGATAAATACACTGGTATAGAGAGACAGGAAACAGGGATAAATACACTGGCACAGAGAGACAGGAAACACAGGGATAAATACACTGGTACAGAGAGACAGGAAACACAGGGATAAATACACTGGTACAGAGAGACAGGAAACACAGGCATAAATACACTGGCACAGAGAGACAGGAAACACAGGGATAAATACACTGGTACAGAGAGACAGGAAACACAGGGATAAATACACTGGCACAGAGAGACAGGAAACACAGGGATAAATACACTGGTACAGAGAGACAGGAAACACAGGGATAAATACACTGGTATAGAGAGACAGGAAACACAGGGATAAATACACTGTTACAGAGAGACAGGAAACACAGGGATAAATACACTGGTACAGAGAGACAGGAAACACAGGGATAAATACACTGGCACAGAGAGACAGGAAACACAGGGATAAATACACTGGTACAGAGAGACAGGAAACACAGGGAAAAATACACTGGCACAGAGAGACAGGAAACACAGGGATAAATACACTGGTACAGAGAGACAGGAAACACAGGGATAAATACACTGGCACAGAGAGACAGGAAACACAGGGATAAATACACTGGTACAGAGAGACAGGAAACACAGGGATAAATACACTGTTACAGAGAGACAGGAAAGACAGGGATAAATACACTGGTACAGAGAGACAGGAAACACAGGGATAAATACACTGGCACAGAGAGACAGGAAACACAGGGATAAATACACTGGTACAGAGAGACAGGAAACACAGGGATAAATACACTGGCACAGAGAGACAGGAAACACAGGGATAAATACAATGGCACAGAGAGACAGGAAACACAGGGATAAATACACTGTTACAGAGAGACAGGAAACACAGGGATAAATACACTGGTACAGAGAGACAGGAAACACAGGGATAAATACACTGGTACAGAGAGACAGGAAACACAGGGATAAATACACTGGCACAGAGAGACAGGAAACACAGGGATAAATACACTGGTACAGAGAGACAGGAAACACAGGGATAAATACACTGGCACAGAGAGACAGGAAACACAGGGATAAATACACTGGTACAGAGAGACAGGAAACACAGGGATAAATACACTGGCACAGAGAGACAGGAAACACAGGGATAAATACACTGGTACAAAGAGACAGGAAACATAGGGATAAATACACTGGTATAGAGAGACAGGAAACAGGGATAAATACACTGGCACAGAGAGACAGGAAACACAAGGATAAATACACTGGTACAGGGAGACAGGAAACACAGGGATAAATACACTGGTACAGAGAGACAGGAAACACAGGGATAAATACACTGGTACAGAGAGACAGGAAACACAGGGATAAATACACTGGCAAAGAGAGACAGGAAACACAGGGATAAATACACTGGTACAGAGAGACAGGAAACACAGGGATAAATACACTGGCACAGAGAGACAGGAAACACAGGGATAAATACACTGGCACAGAGAGACAGGAAACACAGGGATAAATACACTGTTACAGAGAGACAGGAAACACAGGGATAAATACACTGGCACAGAGAGACAGGAAACACAGGGATAAATACACTGGTACAGAGAGACAGGGAACACAGGGATAAATACACTGGTACAGAGAGACAGGAAACACAGGGATAAATACACTGGTACAGAGAGACAGGAAACACAGGGATAAATACACTGGTACAGAAAGACAGGAAACACAGGGATAAATACACTGGTACAGAGAGACAGGAAACACAGGGATACATACACTGGCACAGAGAGACAGGAAACACAGGGATAAATACACTGGTACAGAGAGACAGGAAACACAGGGATAAATACACTGGTACAGAGAGACAGGAAACACAGGGATAAATACACTGGTACAGAGAGACAGGAAACACAGGGATAAATACACTGGCACAGAGAGACAGGAAACACAGGGATAAATACACTGTTACAGAGAGACAGGAAACACAGGGATAAATACACTGGCACAGAGAGACAGGAAACACAGGGATAAATACACTGTTACAGAGAGACAGGAAACACAGGGATAAATACACTGGCACAGAGAGACAGGAAACACAGGGATAAATACACTGGTACAGAGAGACAGGGAACACAGGGATAAATACACTGGTACAGAGAGACAGGAAACACAGGGATAAATACACTGGTACAGAGAGACAGGAAACACAGGGATAAATACACTGGTACAGAAAGACAGGAAACACAGGGATAAATACACTGGTACAGAGAGACAGGAAACACATTGATAAATACACTGGCACAGAGAGACAGGAAACACAGGGATAAATACACTGGTACAGAGAGACAGGAAACACAGGGATAAATACACTGGTACAGAGAGACAGGAAACACAGGGATAAATACACTGGTACAGAGAGACAGGAAACACAGGGATAAATACACTGGTACAGAAAGACAGGAAACACAGGGATAAATACACCGGTACAGAGAGACAGGAAACACAGGGATAAATACACTGGTACAGAAAGACAGGAAACACAGGGATAAATACACTGGCACAGAGAGACAGGAAACACAGGGATAAATACACTGTTACAGAGAGACAGGAAACACAGGGATAAATACATTGTTACAGAGAGACAGGAAACACCGGGATAAATACACTGGGACAGAGAGACAGGAAACACAGGGATAAATACACTGGGGAAAACAAGCGACACCTGGAGGGGGTGGAGACAATAATGAGGCCAGGTGAAACAGATCAGGGAGTGACACAAGTAAGTCACCCAGTAAAACAATACTTGAATAAAAGTCTAAAAGTATTTGGTTTTACACATACTTAAGAGTCAAAAGCCAAGGTCACACTACAACATTAAGACAAGCGAAGCATGTTATGTTTAGTGAGTCCTCCACATCAGAGGCAGTAGGGATGACCAGGGATGTTCTCTGTTTAGTGAGTCCTCCAGATCAGAGGCAGTAGGGATGACCAGGGATGTTCTCTGTTTAGTGAGTCCTCCAGATCAGGAGTAACAGAGGGGGGGGGGGGGGGGGGGGGGGGTTTAAGTAAGGAGTAACAGAGGAGGGGGGGGGATTAAGTAAGGAGTAACAGAGGAGGGGGGGGGTTAAGTAAGGAGTAACAGAGGGGGGTTTAAGTAAGGAGTAACAGAGGAGGGGAGGATGGGGGGGTGTTTAAGTAAGGAGTAACAGAGGAGGGGGGGATTAAGTAAGGAGTAACAGAGGGGGGAGGGGTTAAGTAAGGAGTAACAGAGGAGGGGGGGGTTAAGTAAGGAGTAACAGAGGAGGGGGTGTTTAAGTAAGGAGTAACAGAGGAGGGGGGGGGATTAAGTAAGGAGTAACAGAGGGGGGGGGGTTAAGTAAGGAGTAACAGAGGGGGGGGGGTGTTTAAGTAAGGAGTAACAGAGGGGGGGGGGGGGGGGTGTTTAAGTAAGGAGTAACAGAGGGGGGGGTTTAAGTAAGGAGTAACAGAGGGGGGGGGGGTGTTTAAGTAAGGAGTAACAGAGGAGGGGGTTGTTTAAGTAAGGAGTAACAGAAGAGGGGGGGTGTTTAAGTAAGGAGTAACAGAGGGGGGGGGGGGGGTTAAGTAAGGAGTAACAGAGGGGGGGGGGTTAAGTAAGGAGTAACAGAGGGGGGGGGGTGTTTAAGTAAGGAGTAACAGAGGAGGGGGGGTGTTTAAGTAAGGAGTAACAGAGGGGGGGGTTTAAGTAAGGAGTAACAGAGGGGGGGGGGTGTTTAAGTAAGGAGTAACAGAGGAGGGGGTTGTTTAAGTAAGGAGTAACAGAAGAGGGGGGGTGTTTAAGTAAGGAGTAACAGAGGGGGGGGTGGTTAAGTAAGGAGTAACAGAGGGGGGGGGGGGTTAAGTAAGGAGTAACAGAGGGGGGGGTGTTTAAGTAAGGAGTAACAGAGGGGGGGTGTTTAAGTAAGGAGTAACAGAGGAGGGGGTTGTTTAAGTAAGGAGTAACAGAAGAGGGGGGGTGTTTAAGTAAGGAGTAACAGAGTAGGGGGGGGGGTGTTTAAGTAAGGAGTAACAGAGACTCTGGGCAACAGCATCCTGTTAGAGTACATGAGGCATAGAGACCTAAAGAGACCCCCTTTCTACCCCTCTCTTCTCCCCTTTCTCCAGTCCTCTCTCCAGTCCTCTCTCCAGCCCTCATTCCAGTCCTCTCCCCAGTCCTCTCTCCAGTCCTCTCGCCAGTCCTCTTTCTAGTCCTCTTTCCAGTCCTCTCTCCAGCCCTCATTCCAGTCCTCTCTCCAGCCCTCATTCCAGCCCTCTCTCCAAACAAACGTAGCGTTATATTCTTCAATGACAACGTCAGTCCACCGAGAGCCTCTGTCGCCCAGAGCTCCAATGGCGAGGAGTCTTCCTCAGCCGATGAGGACGAGGGGGACGGTGATGATGAGGAGGAGGAGCAGGTCTCAGAGCTGCCGCAGTATAAGGAGTTTCTGGTCATCAGTCGTCGTAGAAAACTGAGCAGGAACAGGAAGGGGCTGAGGAAAAGACAGGAAGTCCCGCCCTCCGGCTCTATGATTGGCCTAAGCTCCACCAATAAGACCAGCCCAAAGGCCAAGAAGGATAAGGACGAGGAAGAGGAAGAAGAGGACAAAAGGTAACAGATGAGGAAAAGTTGATGTACTACACCATGTTCGCCACTAGAGTGCGCCCTTATTGCATTTGTGTTGCTCAGACTGTGACAACTTTTCCCCAGTTCCCCAGTTCCCAGTCTTTCTTGGTTTCCACTGACTTGACTGTCTGTCTGTTGTTTAACTCTACAAGTCTGAACTGATTTAAACATTTCACAATTTCCATTAAACTGATATGAACAACTTTAAACGTGTGTGTGTGTGTGTGTGTGTGTGTGTGTGTGTGTGTGTGTGTGTGTGTGTGTGTGTGTGTGTGTGTGTGTGTGTGTGTGTGTGTGTGTGTGTGTGTGTGAGAGAGAGAGAGGTTTGGCAGGCATGCTCGAATGCCATTCATTTTTCTCTGGTCAGCCCTGGCATCCCAAGCTCCCAGCATGCATTGTGCCGTGAGTGATCGTGCTCCTGACCACATTCTCACACCTGTCAGCGAGACCCGGCCAGTGGTTCCTGGCACATTTCCCTAACGTTCCACTGGAAGGTTCTGCTCAAATGTTTTTCTTCTGATCCGTCAAACTGTGGTGTGTCTGATGAGCAGTCTGTGGTGTGTCTGATGGACAGTCTGTGGTGTGTCTGATGGACAGTCTGTGGTGTGTCTGATGGACAGTCTGTGGTGTGTCTGATGAGCAGTCTGTGGTGTGTCTGATGGACAGTCTGTGGTGTGTCTGATGGACAGTCTGTGGTGTGTCTGATGGACAGTCTGTGGTGTGTCTGATGGACAGTCTGTGGTGTGTCTGATGGACAGTCTGTGGTGTGTCTGATGGACAGTCTGTGGTGTGTCTGATGGACAGTCTGTGGTGTGTCTGATGGACAGTCTGTGGTGTGTCTGATGGACAGTCTGTGGTGTGTCTGATGGACAGTCTGTGGTGTGTCTGATGGACAGTCTGTGGTGAGTCTGATGGACAGTCTGTGGTGTGTCTGATGGACAGTCTGTGGTGTGTCTGTGGTGTGTCTCTGATGGACAGTCTGTGGTGTGCCTGATGGACAGTCTGTGGTGTGTCTGTGGTGTGTCTCTGATGGACAGTCTGTGGTGTGTCTCTGATGGACAGTCTGTGGTGTGTCTGATGGACAGTCTGTGGTGTGTCTGTGGTGTGCCTGATGGACAGTCTGTGGTGTGCCTGATGGACAGTCTGTGGTGTGTCTCTGATGGACAGTCTGTGGTGTGTCTGATGGACAGTCTGTGGTGTGTCTGATGGACAGTCTGTGGTGTGTCTGTGGTGTGTCTGATGGACAGTCTGTGGTGTGTCTGTGGTGTGCCTGATGGACAGTCTGTGGTGTGTCTGATGGACAGTCTGTGGTGTGTCTGATGGACAGTCTGTGGTGTGTCTGTGGTGTGCCTGATGGACAGTCTGTGATGTCTCTGATGGACAGTCTGTGGTGTGTCTGATGGACAGTCTGTGGTGTGTCTGATGGACAGTCTGTGGTGTGTCTGATGGACAGTCTGTGGTGTGTCTGATGGACAGTCTGTGGTGTGTCTGATGGACAGTCTGTGGTGTGTCTGATGGACAGTCTGTGGTGTGTCTGATGGACAGTCTGTGGTGTGTCTGATGGACAGTCTGTGGTGTGTCTGATGGACAGTCTGTGGTTGTATTGTAATGGTGTTCTGACTGAGTGACTGGACATGGGTGTCCCAGAGCCCTATGGAACCCTATTCCCAATATAGTGCACTACTTTAGATCATATAGGGAATAGGGTGCCATAGGGCTCTGGTCTAAAGTAGTGCACTATATAGGGAATAGGGTGCCATAGGGCTCTGGTCTAAAGTAGTGCACTATATAGGGAATAGGGTGCCATAGGGCTCTGGTCTAAAGTAGTGCACTATATAGGGAATAGGGTGCCATAGGGCTCTGGTCTAAAGTAGTGCACTATATAGGGAATAGGGTGCCATAGGGCTCTGGTCTAAAGTAGTGCACTATATAGGGAATAGGGTGCCATAGGGCTCTGGTCTAAAGTAGTGCACTATATTGGGAATAGGGAACACTAAAATGAAGGGAACACTAAAATAACACATCCTAGATCTGAATGAATGAAATATTCTTATTAAATACTTTTTTCTTTACATAGTTGAATGTGCTGACAACAAAATCACACAAAAATTATCAATGGAAATCTAATTTATCAACCCATGGAGGTCTGGATTTGTAGTCACACTCAAAATTAAAGTGGAAAACCACACTACAGGCTGATCCAACTTTGATGTAATGTCCTTAAAACAAGTCCAAATGAGGCTCAGTAGTGTGTGTGGCCTCCACGTGCCTGTATGACCTCCCTACAACGCCTGGGCATGCTCTTGATGAGGTGGTGGATGGTCTCCTGAGGGATCTCCTCCCAGACCTGGACTAAAGCATCCGCCAAGTCCTGGACAGTCTGTGGTGCAACGTGGCATTGGTGGATGGAGCGAGACATGATGTCCCAGATGTGCTCAATTGGATTCAGGTCTGGGGAATGGGCGGGCCAGTCCATAGCATCAATACCTTCCTCTTGCAGGAACTGCTGACACACTCCAGCCACATGAGGTCTAGCATTGTCTTGCATTAGGAGGAACCCAGGGCCAACCGCACCGGCATATGGTCTCACAAAGGGTCTGAGGATCTCATCTCGGTACCTAATGGCAGTCAGGCTACCTCTGGCGAGCACATGGAGGGCTGTGCGGCCCCCCAAAGAAATGCCACCCCACACCATGACTGACCCACCGCCAAACCGGTCATGCTGGAGGATGTTGCAGGCAGCAGAACGTTCTCCACGGCGTCTCCAGACTCTGTCACGTCTGTCACATGTGCTCAGTGTGAACCTGCTTTCATCTGTGAACAGCACAGGGCGCCAGTGGCGAATTTGCCAATCTTGGTGTTCTCTGGCAAATGCCAAACGTCCTGCACGGTGTTGGGCTGTAAGCACAACCCCCACCTGTGGACCTCGGGCCCTCATACCACCCTCATGGAGTCTGTTTCTGACCGTTTGAGCAGACACATGCACATTTGTGACCTGCTGGAGGTCATTTTGCAGGGCTCTGGCGGTGCTCCTCCTGCTCCTCCTTGCACAAAGGCGGAGGTAGCGGTCCTGCTGCTGGGTTGTTGCCCTCCCACGGCCTCCTCCACGTCTCCTGATGTACTGGCCTGTCTCCTGGTAGCGCCTCCATGCTCTGGACACTTCGCTGACAGACACAGCAAACCTTCTTGCCACAGCTCGCATTGATGTGCCATCCTGGATGAGCTGCACTACCTGAGCCACTTGTGTGGGTTGTAGACTCTGTCTCATGCTACCACTAGAGTGAAAGCACTGCCAGCATTCAAAAGTGACCAAAACATCAGCCAGGAAGCATAGGAACTGAGAAGTGGTCTGTGGTCACCACCTGCAGAACCACTCCTTTATTTGGGGTGTCTTGCTGATTGTCTACAATTACCACCTGTTGTCTATTCCATTTGCACAACAGCATGTGAAATTTATTGTCAATCAGTGTGATTGACTTGGATTTACATTGTGTTGTTTAAGTGTTGCAAGTTGCAAGTTCAAACCCCCGAGCTGACAAGGTACAAATCTGTCGTTCTGTCCCTGAACAGGCAGTTAACCCACTGTTCCTAGGCCGTCATTGAAAATAAGAATTTGTTCTTAACTGACTTGCCTAGTTGAATAAAGGTAAAATAAAAAAATAAAACAATTTGAGCAGTGTATGTGAAATATCTTCATGTATGTATGGTTTGGCAGTCAAGCCATTTCCTGTGAGCTTACAACCCCAGATCTCCAGATTCCTACAGAGACACAGAGAACTGGCTGTGTATCCTGGTCTGGAAGCTATTTATAACCTGCTAAGGGGGAGCGAGAGGGAGGGTGGGGGAGGGAGGGAGGGAGAGGGAGAAGGAGAGAGGGGAGAAGACGAGTAGGGGAATTTCATTGGCTATGAATGGCAACAAACACATTCAAGCACACGCACGCACACACACACACACACACACACACACACACACACACACACACACACACACACACACACACACGCACACACACACACACACACACACACACACACACACACACACACACACACACACACACACACAGTACTGCTCTTTCATGGCTCGTGAAATGTTAATGTGTGCTCCTCCAACCTCAGTTTATCCCCTCTGTGTACATCAGTCTGTTTCCACTGTAGTTTATCCACAGAGGACTCTGTGTACACCAGTCTGTTTCCACTGTAGTTTAACCACAGAGGACTCTGTGTATATCAGTCTGTTTCCACTGTAGTTTATCCACAGAGGGCTCTGTGTACATCAGTCTGTTTCCACTGTAGTTTATCCACAGTGTGCTCTGTGTACTCCAGTCTATTTCCACTGTAGTTTATCCACAGAGGGCTCTGTGTACATCAGTCTGTTTCAGTACGGCTGGAATAACAACCACAACAGTCAAATCTCAATATGATTTGCTGAGGCATTTAGAAGGTGCTGATCTTCATGTAAACACTGGAGATGTTGCATTTGACCTTCTGCCAGTCTCCTATGCCAGTCTTCTCTGCCAGTCTCCTCTGCCAGTCTCCTCTGCCAGTCTCCTCTGCCAATCTCCTCTGCCAGTCTTCTCTGCCAGTCTCCTCTGCCAGTCTCCTCTGCCAGTCTTCTCTGCCAGTCTTCTCTGCCAGTCTCCTCTGCCAGTCTTCTCTGCCAGTCTTCTCTGCCAGCCTTCTCTGCCAGTCTCCTCTGCCAGTCTTCTCTGCCAGTCTTCTCTGCCAGTCTCCTCTGCCAGTCTCCTCTGCCAGTCTTCTCTGCCAGTCTTATCTGCCAGTCTCCTCTGCCAGTCTCCTCTGCCAGTCTCCTCTGCCAGTCTTCTCTGCCAGTCTTCTCTGCCAGTCTCCTCTGCCAGTCTTCTCTGCCAGTCTCCTCTGCCAGTCTTCTCTGCCAGTCTTCTCTGCCAGTCTTATCTGCCAGTCTCCTCTGCCAGTCTTCTCTGCTAGTCTTCTCTGCCAGTCTTCTCTGCCAGTCTTCTCTGCCAGTCTCCTCTACAGTCTCCTCTGCCAGTCTTCTCTGCCAGTCTCCTCTGCCAGTCTCCTCTGCCAGTCTTCTCTGCCAGTCTTCTCTGCCAGTCTCCTCTGCCAGTCTTCTCTGCCAGTCTCCTCTGCCAGTCTTCTCTGCCAGTCTCCTCTGCCAGTCTTCTCTGCCAGTCTTCTCTGCCAGTCTTCTCTGCCAGTCTCCTCTGCCAGTCTTCTCTGCCAGTCTCCTCTGCCAGTCTTCTCTGCCAGTCTTCTCTGCCAGTCTCCTCTGCCAGTCTTCTCTGCCAGTCTTCTCTGCCTGTCTCCTCTGCCAGTATTCTCTGCCAGTCTCCTCTGCCAGTCTCCTCTGCCAGTCTTCTCAACCGGAGAGTCAGATTGACTGCAAACATACAAGTGGCGGTTGAATTTTCATAGAATCTCAAGAGAAAATGGCTCAAATCTGGAGAAGTGTATGTTGGGATGTTGTGGGGGAGAGCCCAGCAGTGGGGTTATGAGTCAGAGGATATTTCACTATGGAAGCTAATGTAACAGGAAACAAAGGGCTCTGAGAAGTGGGTTTAACTCTGAACACACGAAAGGATGTATACGAAGGGTATGGGGCAACAGAAGACGAACAGCAGAGGATAATGGCTTCGGAGATGGGAAACGGGTTGATAAACTGGCGGGAAGATCCCGGGTGGACAGCCATACCTTCTGACCGAGACGAAACGGGGAGCCGGGGTCCGATGGCGATCCGCTTGTCGTCGATACCTGGAGGTGGTCTTGAGGAGGGCTGACCGGACTCTACTCCAGGCACGACGACAGCGGCGGACAAACATCTGGGTACGCGGAACTCTTCCTCCTGCTCAGGGAAGAGCGGGGGCTGATACCCCAGGGAACACTCAAAAGGTGATAGGCCCGTGGCAGAGCAGGGAAGAGCGGGGGCTGATACCCCAGGGAACACTCAAAAGGTGATAGGCCCGTGGCAGAGCAGGGAAGGGTGTTGCGGGCGTATTCGTCCCACACAA
>NC_048574.1:4922637-4962637 GCF_013265735.2 Oncorhynchus mykiss | reverse complement strand
GTATAAACACCATGGGACAACGCAGCCGTCATACCACTCAGGAAGGAGACTCTTTCAGTCTCCTAGAGATTAACGTACTTTGGTGCGAAAAGTGCAAATCAATCCCAGAACAACAGCAAAGGACCTTGTGAAGATGCTGGAGGAAACAGGTACAACAGTATCTATATCCACAGTAAAAACGTGTGTGCTTGATGGGCTTCCTGGGTTGGGTTGGTCCATTTTTTTTCTTCTCATTTTGTCTGTCATAGTTGAAGTGTACCTATGATGAAAATTACAGGCCTCTCTCATCTTTTTAAGTGGGAGGACTTGCACAATTGGTGGCTGACTAAATACTTTTTTTGCCCCACTGTAGCTGTTGTGTTGAGCACTGAAGTCCATAAGCGAATGGAAAAGGTGAATTGACGAGAGCGCGTAGATTAGGTCTGGGCGATGTGGCCAAAATATCACATCACGGTATTTTTTCTTATTTTGGATGGTATGACAGTATTTTATGTTTTTGCGTGATGTATGAATGTAATGTACCTGGGGACTTCACACTAAAAGTCTCATTTTTGAGACTTAGTGTCCACAAGATGGCAACAGTGTATCAGAATGACAACCAGATTGACCAGCGATAACTACAACCTTTCTCTTGCATTTCAAAGATGGTGGTAGAAAAAGACTGGTTGTTTTTTTTTCTTTGTATTTTCTTCCACCAGATCTATTGTGTTATGTTCTCCTACATTCAATTCACATTTCCACAAACTTCAAAGTGTTTCCTTTCAAATGGTATCAAGAATATGAATATCCTTGCGTCAGGGCCTGAGCTACAGGCAGTTAGATTTGGGTATGTCATTTAGACGAAAATTGAAAAAAATATATAATAGTATAATATATTAAATATTAAAATATAATAATAATATAGTAATAATAATAATAATAAATAATAATGTAATAATTATTAATAATAATAATAATAATATAATAATAATATAATAATAATATAATAATAATATATAATAATAATATAATAATAATATGATAATAATATAATAATAATATATAATAATAATGTATAATAATATAATAATATAATAATAATAATATAATAATAATGTATAATAATAATATAATAATAATATAATAATAATATGATAATAATATATAATAATAATATAATAATAATAATATAATAATATAATAATAATAATATAATAATAATGTATAATAATATAATAATAATATAATAATAATGTATAATAATATAATAATATAATAATAATAATATAATAATAATGTATAATAATATAATAATATAATAATAATAATATAATAATATAATAATAATAATATAATAATAATGTATAATAATATAATAATATAATAATAATAATATAATAATAATGTATAATAATATAATAATATAATAATAATAATATAATAATAATGTATAATAATATAATAATATAATAATAATAATATAATAATAATGTATAATAATATAATAATAATATAATAATAATATAATAATAATGTATAATATAATAATAATAATAATATAATAATATGATAATATAATAATAATAATAATAATAATAATAATATAATAATCATATATAATAATATAATAATAATATATAACATAAAGTGTTCTGCATTTTTATACATTTCTGAATTTTTTTATTTTACATAATTTCCACACTGCCACATAGGACTGCAGGATATGGGCAAAAAAGCTAGGCTTTATTTTAAACAATATGTTGAAATTGCGATTTGACTTGTGATATAGATCAAAACACTTGGGTGAACTGTTGGAATCATGGAAATATAATGACTGTTCTAATTCTATAGTTCAAATATAAATAATAGTGGGCTCTTTGAATTCAGTTTTGTTTCACATGACAACCAATCAAAATGTCAGGGAGGAGTTATTGTGACACGGTAGGAACCAAAGTGTTGGTCAGTGTTTTCCTAGGGGACCCTATGATCTTTGGCTACATTAAATGTTTTCTTAGCTACTTCATGTCACTAACATATTCATGCTTCTCCTATTCCTCTTTGATTTAGAAGATACTGTTGCACAAACGTGCTGATTTAGGACTACACCATCACTAGAATTAGGCAGTATAGCTAGCTAAGTTTGCTCTGACTTATTAGCCTAGCCAACAGACATTTGCAGTGGTCCAGATGGGAGATGACAAGTGCCTGGATTAGAACTTGTGCCACTTCCTGTGGAAGGTAGGGTTTTACTCTACGGATGTTGTAGAGCATAAACCTGTAGGAGCTGCTTTGATGTTTGCAGAGAACGACAGGGTGTTGTCCAGGGTCACGCCAAGGGTATTTGTACTCTGGGTGGGTGACGTGGAGTTGTCAACCATGATGATGAGGTCTTTACGTGGGCAGGCATTCCCCGGGAGGAAGAGCAGCTCTGTCTTGTGGAGGTTGAGCTAGAGGTGGTGGGCCGATATTCAAACTGACATATCTGCCAGGCACGCCACCTGGGTACCAGAAGGGGGAAAGTAGAAAAGTAGTGAGTTCATCCGCAGGGAGGATGAAATCCAAGAGTGTGCAGAGACTGAGACGCCCAGCCCAGAGAGGGTGGAGAGGAGGATCTGATGGTTCACGGTCAAAAAAGAGGCAAGGAGGTGGGAAAGAGAGAGTTGGAAAGAAAGAAAGAAAGAAAGAAAGGAAGAAAGAAAGAAATGGAAGGCATACGTCAGGAGGTTGAAGTTGTAAAGGTGAGCCATCATCAGTAAATGAGCTTATCAAGGTGTCATTGAGGAACTCTAAGGGCACCTGGTGGGAGATAGATGACAACAATGTTACGCTTGAGTGGACAAGTGACAGTGACAGCCATGGAATTCAAATCAGGAGATGGACAGGTGAGAGAGAGGGAGAAAAGAGAACACCTCCACCTAGGAGACATGAGTAGCCCTGTACCATCACCGTGACGACCAGATGATCTCGGACTATGAGAGAAAATACAGTCAGATGAGGACAGAGCAGCTGGAGTAGCAATGTTCTCTGGAGTCATGGCCAAAATGTCAAGATGAACTTGGCAGTCCCAAACGCTGCCAGAGAATTCCACATGTGTTTTGCGCGCAGGGTACACTAAATTAGAAGGGGTTTGCAACCAAGGGACAGGGAGAGTCTGTAAAGCTCACAGGGAGAGAAGCAAACAAGTATAGAAAACAAACACATAATTGACAAAGCTATAAAAGAGCAAAATGAGATAATGTAAATAACTAGGTAAGATACTCAAGTGAGAGACTGGATCCTCTCATAAATCTGCAGAACAACTGGAACCTTCTTTGTTTTTGGTGACGGTCTTCGTTTTGGTGACGGTCTTTGTTTTGGTGACGGTCTTCGTTTTGGTGACGGTCTTTGTTTTGGTGACAGTCTTCGTTTTGGTGACGGTCTTCGTTTTGGTGACGGTCTTCGTTTTGGTGACGGTCTTCGTTTTGGTGACGGTCTTCGTTTTGGTGACGGTCTTAGTTTTGGTGACGGTCTTAGTTTTGGTGACGGTCTTAGTTTTGGTGACGGTCTTTGTTTTGGTGACGGTCTTAGTTTTGGTGACGGTCTTCGTTTTGGTGACGGTCTTAGTTTTGGTGACGGTCTTTGTTTTGGTGACGGTCTTTGTTTTGGTGACGAGACCGCCGCTTACAGCTGCAGCCGAGAAAACAGGGGAGACTGAAGTACTATTACTGATTGCTGATTGGCTTGCGAAGATGAAGAACACACCTCCCGGTAGTAATTGCTGATTGGCTTGCGAAGATGAAGAACACACCTCCCGGTAGTAATTGCTGATTGGCTTGCGAAGATGAAGAACACACCTCCCGGTAGTAATTGCTGATTGCCTAGGAGAAGAGAAACCACTCCCCCTCCCATACAGCCGCTGTTTACGAAAAACAACAACACTCACAAATTGAAAAAAAAAATGACCTAGTGACCTCATGGGTGGAATGTTATTCAAATGTTCATAATTTTACAATTAATAAACGTAAATAAAAAAATGCAGCCAAAAAGCGTGTTACATTTCAGTCTTCTGTGATGGATATAAAGTTTAATACTAGATGCAAACTCAACATTTCAACTCTATATATCTGACATGGTACAGTTGTCTTCTTCTTTTTAAGCCCAGAACCATGTGTGTGAGGTGGATACTTCTGTTACAAAGTAGATTTTGTTTAAGACGACCAAGAAACATTCTCTGTGTGAACCTGATTCAGCCCACTGCAGTAAAAGGTCATCAATCCTGAAAGTCAGCAGTTAACACACCAAGCGGTAGCAGAGAAAACAGTCTATGACTTGGGTGACACCGCCTGGTATAGAGGTCCTGGATGGCAAGAAGCTTGGCCCCAGTGATGTACGGGGCAGTACGCACTACCCTCTGTAGTGGCTTACGGTCAGATGCCGAGCAGTTGCCATACCAGGCAGTGATGCAACCGGTCAGGATGCTCTCGATGGTGCAGCTGTATAAATCCTTTTGAGGATCTGAGGACCCATGCCAAATCTTTTCAGTCTCCTGATGGGGGAAATGTGTTGTCTTAGTGTGTTTGGACCATGATAGCTTGTTGGTGATTTATTTCCCCCTGGCAGGAGAGTGAGGAGCTTCCTCCTTCTACTCTGATCCACAGCTCACACACACACACACACAAACACACACACACACACACACACACACACACACACACACACACACACACACACACACACACACACACACACACATACATCTCCCCACTTCCTGCATATTTCTCTGTATTTTATTAGCAGACGATTGAAAACACAATAAACCTACGTTTAGAACCTCTCCTCCTCTCCTCCTCTCCACCTCTCCATCCATCCCTCCATCCCTCTCTCTCCCTGCGTTGCTATGGTGGCAGATGGACATAGAGTTGGCTGTGTTTACATGAATTTTATATATTCAGAAGTGCATGTATACTTCTGAATAAAACACACAACACTGAACATAGAGTGGAGGAGAGCTGGTATCATAGCAACTTCTGAGTGGAGGAGAACTGGTATCATAGCAACTTCAGAGTGAAGGAGAACTGGTATCATAGCAACTTCAGAGTGGAGCAGAGCTGGTATCATAGCAACTTCAGAGTGGAGCAGAGCTGGTATCATAGAAACTTCAGAGTGGAGGAGAACTGGTATCATAGCAACTTCAGAGTGGAGGAGAGCTGGTATCATAGCAACTTCAGAGTGGAGCAGAGCTGGTATCATAGCAACTTCAGAGTGAAGGATAACTGGTATCATAGCAACTTCAGAGTGGAGGAGAACTGGTATCATAGCAACTTCAGAGTGGAGGAGAGCTGGTATCATAGCAACTTCTGATTGGAGGAGAACTGGTATCATAGCAACTTCAGAGTGGAGGAGAACTGGTATCATAGCAACTTCAGAGTGGAGGAGAACTGGTATCATAGCAACTTCAGAGTGGAGGAGAGCTGGTATCATAGCAACTTCTGATTGGAGGAGAACTGGTATCATAGCAACTTCAGAGTGGAGGAGAACTGGTATCATAGCAACTTCAGAGTGGAGGAGAACTGGTATCATAGCAACTTCAGAGTGGAGGAGAACTGGTATCATAGCAACTTCTGAGTGGAGGAGAACTGGTATCATAGCAACTTCAGAGTGGAGGAGAACTGGTGACTCGCTTCAATACGGAAGTGGTCAGATGACATGGATGCTACACTACAGGACTGTTTTTCTAGCACAGACTGGAATATGTTCTGGGATTCATCCAATGGCATTGAAGAGTACACCACCTCAGTCACCGGCTTCATCAACGTCAACTGCAGTGCACTCCAGGAAAGCTGTGGTTGTCCCACCTCGCATGTCGCTCTGTTTAAAAGTAGTGAAGGGCTCTGGTCTAGTGTAGTGAATGGCTCTGGTCTAGTGTAGTGAAGGGCTCTGGTCTAATGTAGTGAAGGGCTCTGGTCTAGTGTAGTGAAGGGCTCTGGTCTATTGTAGTGAAGGGCTCTGGTCTAATGTAGTGAAGGGCTCTGGTCTAATGTAGTGAAGGGCTCTGGTCTAATGTAGTGAAGGGCTCTGGTCTAGTGTAGTGAAGGGCTCTGGTCTAATGTAGTGAAGGGCTCTGGTCTAATGTAGTGAAGGGCTCTGGTCTAATGTAGTGAATGGCTCTGGTCTAATGTAGTGAAGGGCTCTGGTCTAGTGTAGTGAATGGCTCTGGTCTAATGTAGTGAAGGGCTCTGGTCTAATGTAGTGAAGGGCTCTGGTCTAATGTAGTGAAGGGCTCTGGTCTAATGTAGTGAAGGGCTCTGGTCTAGTGTAGTGAAGGGCTCTGGTCTAATGTAGTGAATGACTATGGTCTAATATAGTGAAGGGCTCTGGTCTAATGTAGTGAAGGGCTCTGGTCTAGAGTAGTGAAGGGCTCTGGTCTAATGTAGTGAAGGGCTCTGGTCTAGTGTAATGAAGGACTCTGGTCTAATGTAGTGAAGGGCTATGGTCTAATGTAGTGAAGGGCTCTGGTCTAATGTAGTGAATGGCTCTGGTCTAATATAGTGAAGGGATCTGGTCTAAAGTCGTGAAGAGCTCTGGTCTAGTGTAGTGAAGGGCTCTGGTCTAGTGTAGTGAAGGGCTCTGGTCTAATGTAGTGAAGGGCTCTGGTCTAGTGTAGTGAAGGGCTCTGGTCTAATGTAGTGAAGGGCTCTGGTCTAATGTAGTGAAGGGCTCTGGTCTAATGTAGTGAAGGGCTCTGGTCTAATGTAGTGAAGGGCCCTGGTCTAGTGTAGTGAAGGGCTCTGGTCTAATGTAGTGAAGGGCTCTGGTCTAATGTAGTGAAGGGCTCTGGTCTAATGTAGTGAATGGCTCTGGTCTAATGTAGTGAAGGGCTCTGGTCTAGTGTAGTGAATGGCTCTGGTCTAATGTAGTGAAGGGCTCTGGTCTAATGTAGTGAAGGGCTCTGGTCTAATGTAGTGAAGGGCTCTGGTCTAGTGTAGTGAAGGGCTCTGGTCTAATGTAGTGAATGGCTATGGTCTAATATAGTGAAGGGCTCTGGTCTAATGTAGTGAAGGGCTCTGGTCTAATGTAGTTAAGGGCTCTGGTCTAGTGTAATGAAGGGCTCTGGTCTAAAGTAGTGAAGGGCTCTGGTCTAGTGTAGTGAATGGCTCTGGTCTAATGTAGTGAAGGGCTCTGGTCTAAAGTAGTGAAGGGCTCTGGTCTAATGTAGTGAAGGGCTCTGGTCTAGTGTAGTGAAGGACTCTGGTCTAATGTAGTGAAGGGCTCTGGTCTAGTGTAGTGAAGGGCTCTGGTCTAATGTAGTGAATGGCTCTGGTCTAGTGTAGTGAAGGGCTCTGGTCTAAAGTAGTGAAGGGCTCTGGTCTAGTGTAGTGAATGGCTCTGGTCTAATGTAGTGAAGGGCTCTGGTCTAAAGTAGTGAAGGGCTCTGGTCTAATGTAGTGAAGGGCTCTGGTCTAGTGTAGTGAAGGACTCTGGTCTAATGTAGTGAAGGGCTCTGGTCTAGTGTAGTGAAGGGCTCTGGTCTAATGTAGTGAATGGCTCTGGTCTAGTGTAGTGAAGGGCTCTGGTCTAGTGTAGTGAAGGGCTCTGGTCTAATGTAGTGAAGGGCTCTGGTCTAGTGTAGTACAATGCCTATGGCTGCCATTTTGGATGGGAACACAACGTTTTCTAACCTTCACATGAGATGTATTTATTTATTATATTTATTCCAGCCGTCATGTCAATTTAAGATAATCCCTCCAAATCCCGTGTTCTGTAAAGGTTACGGGATAAAATTCCTCTCCCGGTAGACACCTATACTTAGCTGTGTGTTTGGTCAGAGGCAAACACACACACACACACACACACACACGCACGCACGCACGCACGCACGCACGCACGCACGCACGCACGCACGCACGCACACACACACACACACACACACACACACACACACACACACACACACACACACACACACACACACACACACACACACACACACACACATTGAGTTCTGATTGGCTGTAGCTGTAGTCATCTCAGGGAGAATCCCAGGTAGGCTTGACCTGCGAACCTCCTCTCTAATCCCTCTTCTGGGTGGTAGGGGTTTATCTAGTTCTCCTGGGTGGTAGGGGTTTATCTAGTTGTTCTGGGAGGTTGTGGTTTATGTAGTTGTTCTGGGAGGTAGGGGTTTATCTAGTTGTTTTCCTGGGTGGTAGGGGTTTATCTAGTTGTTCTACTGGGAGGTAGGGGTTTATCTAGTTGTTATCCTGGGTGGTAGGGGTTTATCTAGTTGTTATCCTGGGTGGTAGGGGTTTATCTAGTTGTTATCCTGGGTGGTATGGGGTTTATCTAGTTCTCCTGGGTGGTAGGGGTTTATCTAGTTCTCCTGGGTGGTAGGAGTTTATCTAGTTGTTCTCCTGGGTGGTAGGGGTTTAACTAGTTCTCCTGGGTGGTAGGGGTTTATCTAGTTGTCCTGGGTGGTAGGGGTTTATCTAGTTGTCCTGGGTGGTAGGGGTTTATCTAGTTGTTCTCCTGGGTGGTAGGGGTTTATCTAGTTGTTCTCCTGGGTGGTAGGGGTTTATCTAGTTCTCCTGGGTGGTAGGGGTTTATCTAGTTATCCTGGGTGGTAGGGGTGTATTTAATTGTCCTGGGTGGTAGGGGTTTATCTAGTTGTTCTTATTGGTGGTAGGGGTTTATCTAGTTCTCCTGGGTGGTAGGGATTTATCTAGTTGTCCTGGGTGGTAGCGGTTTATCTAGTTATCCTGGGTGGTAGGGGTTTATCTAGTTGTTCTGGGAGGTAGGGGTTATTCTAGTTGTTCTGGGAGGTATGGGTTTATCTAGTTGTTCTCCTGGGAGGTAGGGGTTTATCTAGTTCTCCTGGGTGGTAGGGGTTTATCTAGTTCTCCTGGGTGGTAGGGGTTTATCTAGTTCTCCTGGGTGGTAGGGGTTTATCTAGTTCTCCTGGGTGGTAGGGATTTATCTAGTTGTTCTGGGTGGTAGGGGTTTATCTAGTTGTTCTCCTGGGAGGTAGGGGTTTATCTAGTTCTCCTGGGTGGTAGGGATTTATCTAGTTGTCCTGGGTGGTAGGTGTTTATCTAGTTCTCCTGGGTGGTAGGGGTTTATCTAGTTGTTCTCGGAGGTAGGGGTTATTCTAGTTGTTCTGGGAGGTAGGGGTTTATCTAGTTGTTCTCCTGGGAGGTAGGGGTTTATTTAGTTATCCTGGGTGGTAGGGGTTTATCTAGTTCTCCTGGGTGGTAGGGGTTTATCTAGTTATCCTGGGTGGTAGGGGTTTATCTAGTTATCCTGGGGGGTAGGGGTTATTCTAGTTGTTCTGGGAGGTAGGGGTTTATCTAGTTGTTCTCCTGGGTGGTAGGGGTTTATCTAGTTGTTTTCCTGGGTGGTAGGGGTTTATCTAGTTGTTATCCTGGGTGGTAGGGGTTTATCTAGTTCTCCTGGGTGGTAGGGGTTTATCTAGTTATCCTGGGTGGTAGGGGTTTATCTAGTTGTTCTCCTGGGAGGTAGGGGTTTATCTAGTTCTCCTGGGTGGTAGGGGTTTATCTAGTTATCCTGGGTGGTAGGGGTTTATCTAGTTCTCCTGGGTGGTAGGATTTATCTAGTTGTTCTGGGTGGTAGGAGTTTATCTAGTTCTCCTGTGTGGTAGGGGTTTATCTAGTTGTCCTGGGTGGTAGGGGTTTATCTAGTTGTCCTGGGTGGTAGGGGTTTATCTAGTTCTCCTGGGAGGTAGGGGTTTATCTAGTTCTCCTGGGTGGTAGGGGTTTATCTAGTTATCCTGGGTGGTAGGGGTTTATCTAGTTCTCCTGGGTGGTAGGATTTATCTAGTTGTTCTGGGTGGTAGGTGTTTATCTAGTTCTCCTGTGTGGTAGGGGTTTATCTAGTTGTCCTGGGTGGTAGGGGTTTATCTAGTTGTCCTGGGTGGTAGGGGTTTATCTAGTTCTCCTTGGAGGTAGGGGTTTATCTAGTTGTCCTGGGTGGTAGGGGTTTATCTAGTTGTCCTGGGTGGTAGGGGTTTATCTAGTTCTCCTGGGAGGTAGGGGTTTATCTAGTTCTCCTGGGTGGTAGGGGTTTATCTAGTTATCCTGGGTGGTAGGGGTTTATCTAGTTCTCCTGGGTGGTAGGATTTATCTAGTTGTTCTGGGTGGTAGGAGTTTATCTAGTTCTCCTGTGTGGTAGGGGTTTATCTAGTTGTCCTGGGTGGTAGGGGTTTATCTAGTTGTCCTGGGTGGTAGGGGTTTATCTAGTTCTCCTGGGAGGTAGGGGTTTATCTAGTTGTCCTGGGTGGTAGGGGTTTATCTAGTTATCCTGGGTGGTAGGGGTTTATCTAGTTCTCCTGGGTGGTAGGGGTTTATCTAGTTGTTCTCCTGGGTGGTAGGGGTTTATCTAGTTGTTCTCCTGGGTGGTAGGGGTTTATCTAGTTGTTCTCCTGGGTGGTAGGGGTTTATCTAGTTGTTCTCCTGGGTGGTAGGGGTTTATCTAGTTGTTCTCCTGGGAGGTAGGAGTTTATCTAGTTCTCCTGTGTGGTAGGTTTTAACCAGTTATGACAGGGAGAGTTTTTGCGATGTGTCCTTTAGCTGGTAAAGTGTTAATGTATGATTGTGTTATAGTGTCCAGATCAATTCATGGACGCATTGACACAGAGACTTTGATGTTTCAGACCCTGGTCACCCCGGTTGTTTCTCTGCTCCAGACTTTAAGGCTTTAGGTTACGGCTCTGGGTTATTCTGGTGCTCCAAGGGTGTAAAATATCTGTTCTTGGTGTATGTGTGTGTGTGTGTGTGTGTGTGTGTGTGTGTGTGTGTGTGTGTGTGTGTGTGTGTGTGTGTGTGTGTGTGTGTGTGTGTGTGTGTGTGTGTGTGTGTGTGTGTGTGTGTGTGTGTGATGTATGCCTCCTCTCTCTCCTCTCCTCTCATCACCCCTCATTTCTCTCCTTTCCTCTCCTCTCATCACCTCCAGTCACCAGTCATGTCAGCATGTTAACTCTTATAAATTAGCAGCTCTGCTCTCAATATCCCCACCGTGAGTCATACCAGATACCCAGACTCAGGGCAGGGCAGGACAGGACAGGACAGGACAGGGCAGGGCAGGACAGGACAGATCAGGACAGGACAGGGCAGGGCAGGACAGGACAGGCTAAGACAGGGCAGGGCAGGACAGGGCAGGGCAGGGCAGGACAGGGCAGGACAGGCGGGGACAGGACAGGGCAGGCAAGAACAGGACAGGACAGGACAGGACAGGACAGGGCAGGACAGGACAGGGCAGGCAAGAACAGGACAGGACAGGGCAGGGCAGGCGAAGACAGGACAGGACAGGGCAGGCGAGGACAGGACAGGACAGGGCAGGGCAGGCGAAGACAGGACAGGACAGGGCAGGCGAGGACAGGACAGGACAGGGCAGGCGAGGGCAGGACAGGACAGGGCAGGCGAGGACAGGACAGGACAGGGCAGGCGAGGACAGGACAGGGCAGGACAGGACAGGACAGGACAGGACAGGGCAGGACAGGACAGGACAGGGCAGGCGAGGACAGGACAGGACAGGACAGGGCAGGCGAGGACAGGACAGGGCAGGACAGGACAGGGCAGGGCAGGGCAGGACAGGACAGGGCAGGACAGGACAGGGCAGGACAGGGCAGGACAGGACAGGACAGGACAGGGCAGGACAGGGCAGGACAGGACAGGACAGGGCAGGACAGGACAGGACAGGGCAGGACAGGACAGGACAGGGCTGGACAGGACATGACAGGGCAGGACAGGACAGGACAGGACAGGGCAGGACAGGACAGGACAGGACAGGACAGGTGGGGACAGGGCAGGGCAGGGCAGGTGAGGACAGGACAGGACAGGACAGGACAGGACAGGACAGATCAGGACAGGACAGGACAGATCAGGACAGGGCAGGACAGGGCAGGACAGGACAGGACAGATCAGGACAGGTGAGGACAGGGCAGGACAGGACAGGACAGGACAGGGCAGGACAGGACAGGACAGGACAGGGCAGGACAGGACAGGACAGATCAGGACAGAGCAGGACAGGGCAGGACAGGACAGGGCAGGGCAGGACAGGGCAGGGCAGGACAGGTGAGGACAGGACAGGACACACCTTTTTCTTTAACACGTATTGAAACTATAAGGAGTGTAACTTTAATCATCGTGAACGGAGATCATCGTTTACAATCGTTTTCCACTACATCACCTTGAAGGATTCTCCATGGGTGTAAAGTGTGTGTGTGTGCTGATGTGTTGAGGTAGATGCTTTGGTGTTGAGGTAGATGTGTTGGGGTTGAGGTAGATGTGTTGGGGTTGAGGTAGATGTGATGGGGTTGAGTTAGATATGATGGGGTTGAGGTAGATGTGATGGGGTTGAGGTAGATGTGCTGAGGTTGAGGTAGATATGATGAGGTTGAGGTAGATATGATGGGGTTGAGGTAGATATGATGGGGTTGAGGTAGATATGATGGGGTTGAGGTAGATGTGCTGAGGTTGAGGTAGATATGATGGGGTTGAGGTAGATATGATGGGGTTGAGGTAGATATGATGAGGTTGAGGTAGATATGATGGGGTTGAGGTAGATATGATGGGGTTGAGGTAGATATGATGGGGTTGAGGTAGATGTGATGGGGTTGAGGTAGATATGATGGGGTTGAGGTAGATATGATGGGGTTGAGGTAGATGTGCTGAGGTTGAGGTAGATATGATGGGGTTGAGGTAGATGTGTTGGGGTTGAGGTAGATATGATGGGGTTGAGGTAGATATGATGGGGTTGAGGTAGATATGATGGGGTTGAGGTAGATGTGATGGGGTTGAGGTAGATGTGATGGGGTTGAGGTAGATATGATGGGGTTGAGGTAGATATGATGGGGTTGAGGTAGATATGATGGGGTTGAGGTAGATATGATGGGGTTGAGGTAGATATGATGGGGTTGAGGTAGATATGATGGGGTTGAGGTAGATATGATGGGGTTGAGGTAGATATGATGGGGTTGAGGTAGATGTGATGGGGTTGAGGTAGATGTGATGGGGTTGAGGTAGATATGATGGGGTTGAGGTAGATATGATGGGGTTGAGGTAGATATGATGGGGTTGAGGTAGATATGATGGGGTTGAGGTAGATATGATGGGGTTGAGGTAGATGTGATGGGGTTGAGGTAGATGTGTTAGGGTTGAGGTAGATATGATGAGGTTGAGGTAGATATGATGGGGTTGAGGTAGATGTGCTGAGGTTGAGGTAGATATGATGGGGTTGAGGTAGATATGATGGGGTTGAGGTAGATGTGTTAGGGTTGAGGTAGATATGATGGGGTTGAGGTAGATATGATGGGGTTGAGGTAGATGTGATGGGGTTGAGGTAGATGTGTTAGGGTTGAGGTAGATATGATGGGGTTGAGGTAGATATGATGGGGTTGAGGTAGATATGATGGGGTTGAGGTAGATGTGTTGGGGTTGAGGTAGATATGATGGGGTTGAGGTAGATATGATGGGGTTGAGGTAGATATGATGGGGTTGAGGTAGATATGATGGGGTTGAGGTAGATGTGTTAGGGTTGAGGTAGATATGATGGGGTTGAGGTAGATATGATGGGGTTGAGGTAGATATGATGGGGTTGAGGTAGATATGATGGGGTTGAGGTAGATATGATGGGGTTGAGGTAGATATGATAGGGTTGAGGTAGATATGATGGGGTTGAGGTAGATATGATGGGGTTGAGGTAGATATGATGGGGTTGAGGTAGATATGATGGGGTTGAGGTAGATGTGATGGGGTTGAGGTAGATATGATGGGGTTGAGGTAGATGTGATGGGGTTGAGGTAGATATGATGGGGTTGAGGTAGATATGATGGGGTTGAGGTAGATGTGTTAGGGTTGAGGTAGATATGATGGGGTTGAGGTAGATATGATAGGGTTGAGGTAGATATGATGGGGTTGAGGTAGATATGATGGGGTTGAGGTAGATGTGATGGGGTTGAGGTAGATATGATGGGGTTGAGGTAGATATGATGGGGTTGAGGTAGATATGATGGGGTTGAGGTAGATATGATGGGGTTGAGGTAGACATGATGGGGTTGAGGTAGATATGATGGGGTTGAGGTAGATATGATGGGGTTGAGGTAGATGTGTTAGGGTTGAGGTAGATATGATGGGGTTGAGGTAGATGTGTTAGGGTTGAGGTAGATATGATGGGGTTGAGGTAGATATGATGGGTTGAGGTAGATGTGATGGGGTTGAGGTAGATATGATGGGGTTGAGGTAGATATGATGGGGTTGAGGTAGATATGATGGGGTTGAGGTAGATATGATGGGGTTGAGGTAGATATGATGGGGTTGAGGTAGATGTGTTAGGGTTGAGGTAGATGTGATGGGGTTGAGGTAGATATGATGGGGTTGAGGTAGATATGATGGGGTTGAGGTAGATATGATGGGGTTGAGGTAGATATGATGGGGTTGAGGTAGATGTGCTGAGGTTAAGGTAGATATGATGGGGTTGAGGTAGATGTGCTGAGGTTGAGGTAGATATGATGGGGTTGAGGTAGATGTGTTAGGGTTGAGGTAGATATGATGCGGTTGAGGTAGATATGATGGGGTTGAGGTAGATATGATGGGGTTGAGGTAGATATGATTGGGTTGAGGTAGATATGATGGGGTTGAGGTAGATATGATGGGGTTGAGGTAGATGTGTTAGGGTTGAGGTAGATGTGTTAGGGTTGAGGTAGATGTGTTAGGGTTGAGGTAGATGTGTTAGGGTTGAGGTAGATGTGCTGAGGTTGAGGTAGATATGACGGGGTTGAGGTAGATATGATGGGGTTGAGGTAGATGTGCTGTGGTTGAGGTAGATGTGTTGGGGTTGAGGTAGATGTGTTGGTGTTGGGGTTGATGCTTTGGTGTCTGTGTAGATGTGTTGGTGTTGGGGTTGATGCTTTGGTGTCTGTGTAGATGTGTTGGGGTTGAGGTAGATATGATGGGGTTGAGGTAGATGTGTTAGGGTTGAGGTAGATATGATGGGGTTGAGGTAGATATGATGGGGTTGAGGTAGATATGATGGGGTTGAGGTAGATATGATGGGGTTGAGGTAGATATGATGGGGTTGAGGTAGATATGTTGGGGTTGAGGTAGATATGATGGGGTTGAGGTAGATATGATGGGGTTGAGGTAGATATGATGGGGTTGAGGTAGATATGATGGGGTTGAGGTAGATATGATGGGGTTGAGGTAGATATGTTGGGGTTGAGGTAGATATGATGGGGTTGAGGTAGATATGATGGGGTTGAGGTAGATGTGATGGGGTTGAGGTAGATATGATGGGGTTGAGGTAGATATGATTGGGTTGAGGTAGATATGATGGGGTTGAGGTAGATGTGTTAGGGTTGAGGTAGATATGATGGGGTTGAGGTAGATATGATGGGGTTGAGGTAGATATGATGGGGTTGAGGTAGATGTGTTAGGGTTGAGGTAGATATGATGGGGTTGAGGTAGATGTGTTAGGGTTGAGGTAGATATGATGGGGTTGAGGTAGATATGATGGGGTTGAGGTAGATATGATGGTGTTGAGGTAGATATGATGGGGTTGAGGTAGATATGATGGGGTTGAGGTAGATATGATGGGGTTGAGGTAGATATGATGGGGTTGAGGTAGATATGATGGGGTTGAGGTAGATATGATGGGGTTGAGGTAGTTATGATGGGGTTGAGGTAGATATGATGGGGTTGAGGTAGATATGATGGGGTTGAGGTAGATATGATGGGGTTGAGGTAGATATGATGGGGTTGAGGTAGATGTGATGGGGTTGAGGTAGATATGATGGGGTTGAGGTAGATATGATGGGGTTGAGGTAGATGTGATGGGGTTGAGGTAGATGTGTTAGGGTTGAGGTAGATATGATGGGGTTGAGGTAGATATGATGGGGTTGAGGTAGATGTGATGGGGTTGAGGTAGATATGTTGGGGTTGAGGTAGATATGATGGGGTTGAGGTAGATATGATGGGGTTGAGGTAGATATGATGGGGTTGAGGTAGATATGATGGGGTTGAGGTAGATATGTTGGGGTTGAGGTAGATGTGTTAGGGTTGAGGTAGATGTGCTGGGGTTGAGGTAGATATGATGGGGTTGAGGTAGATATGATGGGGTTGAGGTAGATATGATGGGGTTGAGGTAGATGTGATGGGGTTGAGGTAGATATGATGGGGTTGAGGTAGATATGATGGGGTTAAGGTAGATATGATGGGGTTGAGGTAGATGTGTTAGGGTTGAGGTAGATGTGCTGAGGTTGAGGTAGATATGATGGGGTTGAGGTAGATGTGTTAGGGTTGAGGTAGATATGATGGGGTTGAGGTAGATATGATGGGGTTGAGGTAGATATGATGGGGTTGAGGTAGATATGATGGGGTTGAGGTAGATATGATGGGGTTGAGGTAGATATGATGGGGTTGAGTTAGATGTGTTAGGGTTGAGGTAGATGTGTTAGGGTTGAGGTAGATGTGTTAGGGTTGAGGTAGATGTGCTGAGGTTGAGGTAGATATGATGGGGTTGAGGTAGATGTGCTGTGGTTGAGGTAGATGTGTTGGGGTTGAGGTAGATGTGTTGGTGTTGGGGTTGATGCTTTGGTGTCTGTGTAGATGTGTTGGTGTTGGGGTTGATGCTTTGGTGTCTGTGTAGATGTGTTGGGGTTGAGGTAGATATGATGGGGTTGAGGTAGATGTGTTAGGGTTGAGGTAGATATGATGGGGTTGAGGTAGATATGATGGGGTTGAGGTAGATATGATGGGGTTGAGGTAGATATGATGGGGTTGAGGTAGATATGATGGGGTTGAGGTAGATATGATGGGGTTGAGGTAGATGTGTTAGGGTTGAGGTAGATATGATGGGGTTGAGGTAGATATGATGGGGTTGAGGTAGATGTGTTAGGGTTGAGGTAGATGTGATGGGGTTGAGGTAGATATGATGGGGTTGAGGTAGATGTGTTAGGGTTGAGGTAGATATGATGGGGTTGAGGTAGATATGATGGGGTTGAGGTAGATGTGTTAGGGTTGAGGTAGATGTGATGGTGTTGAGGTAGATATGATGGGGTTGAGGTAGATGTGTTGGGGTTGAGGTAGATATGATGGGGTTGAGGTAGATGTGTTGGGGTTGAGGTAGATATGATGGGGTTGAGGTAGATATGATGGGGTTGAGGTAGATATGATGGGGTTGAGGTAGATATGATGGGGTTGAGGTAGATATGATGGGGTTGAGGTAGATATGATGGGGTTGAGGTAGATATGATGGGGTTGAGGTAGATATGATGGGGTTGAGTTAGATATGATGGGGTTGAGTTAGATATGATGGGGTTGAGTTAGATATGATGGGGTTGAGTTAGATATGATGGGGTTGAGTTAGATATGATGGGGTTGAGGTAGATATGATGGGGTTGAGGTAGATGTGTTGGGGTTGAGGTAGATATGATGGGGTTGAGGTAGATATGATGGTGTTGAGGTAGATATGATGGGGTTGAGGTAGATATGATGGGGTTGAGGTAGATATGATGGGGTTGAGGTAGATATGATGGGGTTGAGGTAGATATGATGGGGTTGAGGTAGATATGATGGGGTTGAGGTAGATGTGTTGGGGTTGAGGTAGATATGATGGGGTTGAGGTAGATATGATGGGGTTGAGGTAGATATGATGGGGTTGAGGTAGATATGATGGGGTTGAGGTAGATATGATGGGGTTGAGGTAGATGTGTTAGGGTTGAGGTAGATATGATGGGGTTGAGGTAGATGTGTTAGGGTTGAGGTAGATGTGTTGGGGTTGAGGTAGATATGATGGGGTTGAGGTAGATATGATGGGGTTGAGGTAGATATGATGGGGTTGAGGTAGATGTGTTGGGGTTGAGGTAGATATGATGGGGTTGAGGTAGATATGATGGGGTTGAGGTAGATATGATGGGGTTGAGGTAGATATGATGGGGTTTAGGTAGATATGATGGGGTTGAGGTAGATGTGTTAGGGTTGAGGTAGATATGATGGGGTTGAGGTAGATGTGTTAGGGTTGAGGTAGATATGATGGGGTTGAGGTAGATATGATGGGGTTGAGGTAGATGTGATGGGGTTGAGGTAGATATGATGGGGTTGAGGTAGATATGATGGGGTTGAGGTAGATATGATGGGGTTGAGGTAGATGTGCTGAGGTCGAAGTAGATATGATGGGGTTGAGGTAGATATGATGGGGTTGAGGTAGATATGATGGGGTTGAGGTAGATATGTTGGGGTTGAGGTAGATATGATGGGGTTGAGGTAGATATGATGGGGTTGAGGTAGATGTGTTAGGGTTGAGGTAGATATGATGGGGTTGAGGTAGATATGATGGGGTTGAGGTAGATGTGCTGAGGTTAAGGTAGATATGATGGGGTTGAGGTAGATATGATGGGGTTGAGGTAGATGTGTTGGGGTTGAGGTAGATATGATGGGGTTGAGGTAGATATGATGGGGTTGAGGTAGATGTGTTGGGGTTGAGGTAGATATGATGGGGTTGAGGTAGATATGATGGGGTTGAGGTAGATGTGTTGGGGTTGAGGTAGATATGATGGGGTTGAGGTAGATATGATGGGGTTGAGGTAGATGTGCTGAGGTTAAGGTAGATATGATGGGGTTGAGGTAGATATGATGGGGTTGAGGTAGATATGATGAGGTTGAGGTAGATATGATGGGGTTGAGGTAGATGTGTTAGGGTTGAGGTAGATATGATGGGGTTGAGGTAGATATGATGGGGTTGAGGTAGATATGATGGGGTTGAGGTAGATGTGATGGGGTTGAGGTAGATATGATGGGGTTGAGGTAGATATGATGGGGTTGAGGTAGATATGATGGGGTTGAGGTAGATGTGATGGGGTTGAGGTAGATATGATGGGGTTGAGGTAGATGTGTTAGGGTTGAGGTAGATATGATGGGGTTGAGGTAGATATGATAGGGTTGAGGTAGATATGATGGGGTTGAGGTAGATATGATGGGGTTGAGGTAGATGTGATGGGGTTGAGGTAGATATGATGGGGTTGAGGTAGATATGATGGGGTTGAGGTAGATATGATGGGGTTGAGGTAGATATGATGGGGTTGAGGTAGATATGATGGGGTTGAGGTAGATATGATGGGGTTGAGGTAGATATGATGGGGTTGAGGTAGATATGATGGGGTTGAGGTAGATGTGTTAGGGTTGAGGTAGATATGATGGGGTTGAGGTAGATATGATGGGGTTGAGGTAGATATGATGGGGTTGAGGTAGATGTGATGGGGTTGAGGTAGATATGATGGGGTTGAGGTAGATATGATGGGGTTGAGGTAGATGTGCTGAGGTTGAGGTAGATATGATGGGGTTGAGGTAGATGTGTTAGGGTTAAGGTAGATATGATGGGGTTGAGGTAGATATGATGGGGTTGAGGTAGATATGATGGGGTTGAGGTAGATGTGTTAGGGTTGAGGTAGATGTGCTGAGGTTGAGGTAGATATGATGGGGTTGAGGTAGATGTGTTAGGGTTGAGGTAGATATGATGGGGTTGAGGTAGATATGATGGGGTTGAGGTAGATATGATGGGGTTGAGGTAGATATGATGGGGTTGAGGTAGATATGATGGGGTTGAGGTAGATGTGTTAGGGTTGAGGTAGATGTGTTAGGGTTGAGGTAGATGTGTTAGGGTTGAGGTAGATGTGCTGAGGTTGAGGTAGATATGATGGGGTTGAGGTAGATGTGCTGTGGTTGAGGTAGATGTGTTGGGGTTGAGGTAGATGTGTTGGTGTTGGGGTTGATGCTTTGGTGTCTGTGGTGATGTGTTGGTGTTGGGGTTGATGCTTTGGTGTCTGTGTAGATGTGTTGGGGTTGAGGTAGATATGATGGGGTTGAGGTAGATGTGTTAGGGTTGAGGTAGATATGATGGGGTTGAGGTAGATATGATGGGGTTGAGGTAGATATGATGGGGTTGAGGTAGATATGATGGGGTTGAGGTAGATGTGTTAGGGTTGAGGTAGATGTGATGGGGTTGAGGTAGATATGATGGGGTTGAGGTAGATGTGTTGGGGTTGAGGTAGATATGATGGGGTTGAGGTAGATGTGTTGGGGTTGAGGTAGATATGATGGGGTTGAGGTAGATATGATGGGGTTGAGGTAGATATGATGGGGTTGAGGTAGATATGATGGGGTTGAGGTAGATATGATGGGGTTGAGGTAGATGTGATGGGGTTGAGGTAGATATGATGGGGTTGAGGTAGATGTGATGGGGTTGAGGTAGATATGATGGGGTTGAGGTAGATATGATGGGGTTGAGGTAGATGTGATGGGGTTGAGGTAGATGTGATGGGGTTGAGGTAGATATGATGGGGTTGAGGTAGATGTGTTAGGGTTGAGGTAGATATGATGGGGTTGAGGTAGATATGATGGGGTTGAGTTAGATATGATGGGGTTGAGTTAGATATGATGGGGTTGAGGTAGATATGATGGGGTTGAGGTAGATGTGTTGGGGTTGAGGTAGATATGATGGGGTTGAGGTAGATATGATGGGGTTGAGGTAGATATGATGGGGTTGAGGTAGATATGATGGGGTTGAGGTAGATATGATGGGGTTGAGGTAGATATGATGGGGTTGAGGTAGATATGATGGGGTTGAGGTAGATATGATGGGGTTGAGGTAGATATGATGGGGTTGAGGTAGATATGATGGGGTTGAGGTAGATATGATGGGGTTGAGGTAGATATGATGGGGTTGAGGTAGATGTGATGGGGTTGAGGTAGATGTGTTGGGGTTGAGGTAGATATGATGGGGTTGAGGTAGATATGATGGGGTTGAGGTAGATATGATGGGGTTGAGGTAGATATGATGGGGTTGAGGTAGATATGATGGGGTTGAGGTAGATGTGTTAGGGTTGAGGTAGATATGATGGGGTTGAGGTAGATATGATGGGGTTGAGGTAGATATGATGGGGTTGAGGTAGATATGATGGGGTTGAGGTAGATGTGTTAGGGTTGAGGTAGATGTGTTAGGGTTGAGGTAGATATGATGGGGTTGAGGTAGATATGATGGGGTTGAGGTAGATATGATGGGGTTGAGGTAGATGTGCTGTGGTTGAGGTAGATGTGTTGGGGTTGAGGTAGATGTGTTGGTGTTGGGGTTGATGCTTTGGTGTCTGTGGTGATGTGTTGGTGTTGGGGTTGATGCTTTGGTGTCTGTGTAGATGTGTTGGGGTTGAGGTAGATATGATGGGGTTGAGGTAGATGTGTTAGGGTTGAGGTAGATATGATGGGGTTGAGGTAGATATGATGGGGTTGAGGTAGATATGATGGGGTTGAGGTAGATATGATGGGGTTGAGGTAGATGTGTTAGGGTTGAGGTAGATGTGATGGGGTTGAGGTAGATATGATGGGGTTGAGGTAGATGTGTTGGGGTTGAGGTAGATATGATGGGGTTGAGGTAGATGTGTTGGGGTTGAGGTAGATATGATGGGGTTGAGGTAGATATGATGGGGTTGAGGTAGATATGATGGGGTTGAGGTAGATATGATGGGGTTGAGGTAGATATGATGGGGTTGAGGTAGATGTGATGGGGTTGAGGTAGATATGATGGGATTGAGGTAGATGTGATGGGGTTGAGGTAGATATGATGGGGTTGAGGTAGATATGATGGGGTTGAGGTAGATGTGATGGGGTTGAGGTAGATGTGATGGGGTTGAGGTAGATATGATGGAGTTGAGGTAGATGTGTTAGGGTTGAGGTAGATATGATGGGGTTGAGGTAGATATGATGGGGTTGAGTTAGATATGATGGGGTTGAGTTAGATATGATGGGGTTGAGGTAGATATGATGGGGTTGAGGTAGATGTGTTGGGGTTGAGGTAGATATGATGGGGTTGAGGTAGATATGATGGGGTTGAGGTAGATATGATGGGGTTGAGGTAGATATGATGGGGTTGAGGTAGATATGATGGGGTTGAGGTAGATATGATGGGGTTGAGGTAGATATGATGGGGTTGAGGTAGATATGATGGGGTTGAGGTAGATATGATGGGGTTGAGGTAGATATGATGGGGTTGAGGTAGATATGATGGGGTTGAGGTAGATATGATGGGGTTGAGGTAGATGTGATGGGGTTGAGGTAGATGTGTTGGGGTTGAGGTAGATATGATGGGGTTGAGGTAGATATGATGGGGTTGAGGTAGATATGATGGGGTTGAGGTAGATATGATGGGGTTGAGGTAGATGTGTTAGGGTTGAGGTAGATATGATGGGGTTGAGGTAGATGTGTTAGGGTTGAGGTAGATATGATGGGGTTGAGGTAGATATGATGGGGTTGAGGTAGATGTGATGGGGTTGAGGTAGATATGATGGGGTTGAGGTAGATATGATGGGGTTGAGGTAGATATGATGGGGTTGAGGTAGATATGATGGGGTTGAGGTAGATATGATGGGGTTGAGGTAGATGTGATGGGGTTGAGGTAGTTATGATGGGGTTGAGGTAGATATGATGGGGTTGAGGTAGATATGATGGGGTTGAGGTAGATGTGTTAGGGTTGAGGTAGATATGATGGCGTTGAGGTAGATATGATGGGGTTGAGGTAGATATGATGGGGTTGAGGTAGATATGATGGGGTTGAGGTAGATGTGCTGAGGTTAAGGTAGATATGATGGGGTTGAGGTAGATATGATTGGGTTGAGGTAGATATGATGGGGTTGAGGTAGATATGATGGGGTTGAGGTAGATGTGTTAGGGTTGAGGTAGATGTGTTAGGGTTGAGGTAGATGTGTTAGGGTTGAGGTAGATGTGTTAGGGTTGAGGTAGATGTGCTGAGGTTGAGGTAGATATGACGGGGTTGAGGTAGATATGATGGGGTTGAGGTAGATGTGCTGTGGTTGAGGTAGATGTGTTGGGGTTGGGGTTGATGCTTTGGTGCCTGTGTAGATGTGTTGGTGTTGGGGTTGATGCTTTGGTGTCTGTGTAGATGTGTTGGGGTTGAGGTAGATATGATGGGGTTGAGGTAGATGTGTTAGGGTTGAGGTAGATATGATGGGGTTGAGGTAGATGTGTTAGGGTTGAGGTAGATATTATGGGGTTGAGGTAGATATGATGGGGTTGAGGTAGATATGTTGGGGTTGAGGTAGATATGATGGGGTTGAGGTAGATGTGATGGGGTTGAGTTAGATATGATGGGGTTGAGGTAGATATGATGGGGTTGAGGTAGATATGATGGGGTTGAGGTAGATGTGATGGGGTTGAGGTAGATATGTTGGGGTTGAGGTAGATATGATGGGGTTGAGGTAGATATGATGGGGTTGAGGTAGATATGATGGGGTTGAGGTAGATATGATGGGGTTGAGGTAGATATGTTGGGGTTGAGGTAGATATGATGGGGTTGAGGTAGATGTGATGGGGTTGAGGTAGATATGATGGGGTTGAGGTAGATATGATGGGGTTGAGGTAGATATGATGGGGTTGAGGTAGATGTGATGGGGTTGAGGTAGATATGTTGGGGTTGAGGTAGATATGATGGGGTTGAGGTAGATATGATGGGGTTGAGGTAGATATGATGGGGTTGAGGTAGATATGATGGGGTTGAGGTAGATATGTTGGGGTTGAGGTAGATATGATGGGGTTGAGGTAGATGTGATGGGGTTGAGGTAGATATGATGGGGTTGAGGTAGATATGATGGGGTTGAGGTAGATATGATGGGGTTGAGGTAGATATGATGGGGTTGAGGTAGATATGATGGGGTTGAGGTAGATATGTTGGGGTTGAGGTAGATATGATGGGGTTGAGGTAGATATGATGGGGTTGAGGTAGATGTGATGGGGTTGAGGTAGATATGATGGGGTTGAGGTAGATATGATTGGGTTGAGGTAGATATGATGGGGTTGAGGTAGATGTGTTAGGGTTGAGGTAGATATGATGGGGTTGAGGTAGATATGATGGGGTTGAGGTAGATATGATGGGGTTGAGGTAGATGTGTTAGGGTTGAGGTAGATATGATGGGGTTGAGGTAGATGTGTTAGGGTTGAGGTAGATATGATGGGGTTGAGGTAGATATGATGGGGTTGAGGTAGATATGATGGGGTTGAGGTAGATATGATGGGGTTGAGGTAGATATGTTGGGGTTGAGGTAGATATGATGGGGTTGAGGTAGATATGATGGGGTTGAGGTAGATGTGATGGGGTTGAGGTAGATGTGTTAGGGTTGAGGTAGATATGATGGGGTTGAGGTAGATATGATGGGGTTGAGGTAGATGTGATGGGGTTGAGGTAGATATGTTGGGGTTGAGGTAGATATGATGGGGTTGAGGTAGATATGATGGGGTTGAGGTAGATATGATGGGGTTGAGGTAGATATGATGGGGTTGAGGTAGATATGTTGGGGTTGAGGTAGATGTGTTAGGGTTGAGGTAGATGTGCTGGGGTTGAGGTAGATATGATGGGGTTGAGGTAGATATGATGGGGTTGAGGTAGATATGATGGGGTTGAGGTAGATGTGATGGGGTTGAGGTAGATATGATGGGGTTGAGGTAGATATGATGGGGTTAAGGTAGATATGATGGGGTTGAGGTAGATGTGTTAGGGTTGAGGTAGATGTGCTGAGGTTGAGGTAGATATGATGGGGTTGAGGTAGATGTGTTAGGGTTGAGGTAGATATGATGGGGTTGAGGTAGATATGATGGGGTTGAGGTAGATATGATGGGGTTGAGGTAGATATGATGGGGTTGAGGTAGATATGATGGGGTTGAGGTAGATATGATGGGGTTGAGGTAGATGTGTTAGGGTTGAGGTAGATGTGTTAGGGTTGAGGTAGATGTGTTAGGGTTGAGGTAGATGTGCTGAGGTTGAGGTAGATATGATGGGGTTGAGGTAGATGTGCTGTGGTTGAGGTAGATGTGTTGGGGTTGAGGTAGATGTGTTGGTGTTGGGGTTGATGCTTTGGTGTCTGTGTAGATGTGTTGGTGTTGGGGTTGATGCTTTGGTGTCTGTGTAGATGTGTTGGGGTTGAGGTAGATATGATGGGGTTGAGGTAGATGTGTTAGGGTTGAGGTAGATATGATGGGGTTGAGGTAGATATGATGGGGTTGAGGTAGATATGATGGGGTTGAGGTAGATATGATGGGGTTGAGGTAGATATGATGGGGTTGAGGTAGATGTGTTAGGGTTGAGGTAGATATGATGGGGTTGAGGTAGATATGATGGGGTTGAGGTAGATGTGTTAGGGTTGAGGTAGATGTGATGGGGTTGAGGTAGATATGATGGGGTTGAGGTAGATGTGTTAGGGTTGAGGTAGATATGATGGGGTTGAGGTAGATATGATGGGGTTGAGGTAGATGAGTTAGGGTTGAGGTAGATGTGATGGGGTTGAGGTAGATATGATGGGGTTGAGGTAAATGTGTTGGGGTTGAGGTAGATATGATGGGGTTGAGGTAGATGTGTTGGGGTTGAGGTAGATATGATGGGGTTGAGGTAGATATGATGGGGTTGAGGTAGATATGATGGGGTTGAGGTAGATATGATGGGGTTGAGGTAGATATGATGGGGTTGAGGTAGATTTGATGGGGTTGAGGTAGATATGATGGGGTTGAGGTAGATATGATGGGGTTGAGGTAGATATGATGGGGTTGAGGTAGATATGATGGGGTTGAGGTAGATATGATGGGGTTGAGTTAGATATGATGGGGTTGAGTTAGATATGATGGGGTTGAGTTAGATATGATGGGGTTGAGTTAGATATGATGGGGTTGAGTTAGATATGATGGGGTTGAGGTAGATATGATGGGGTTGAGGTAGATGTGTTGGGGTTGAGGTAGATATGATGGGGTTGAGGTAGATATGATGGGGTTGAGGTAGATATGATGGGGTTGAGGTAGATATGATGGGGTTGAGGTAGATATGATGGGGTTGAGGTAGATATGATGGGGTTGAGGTAGATATGATGGGGTTGAGGTAGATGTGTTGGGGTTGAGGTAGATATGATGGGGTTGAGGTAGATATGATGGGGTTGAGGTAGATATGATGGGGTTGAGGTAGATATGATGGGGTTGAGGTAGATATGATGGGGTTGAGGTAGATGTGTTGGGGTTGAGGTAGATATGATGGGGTTGAGGTAGATATGATGGGGTTGAGGTAGATATGATGGGGTTGAGGTAGATATGATGGGGTTGAGGTAGATATGATGGGGTTGAGGTAGATATGATGGGGTTGAGGTAGATATGATGGGGTTGAGGTAGATGTGTTGGGGTTGAGGTAGATATGATGGGGTTGAGGTAGATATGATGGGGTTGAGGTAGATATGATGGGGTTGAGGTAGATATGATGGGGTTGAGGTAGATATGATGGGGTTGAGGTAGATGTGTTAGGGTTGAGGTAGATATGATGGGGTTGAGGTAGATGTGCTGAGGTCGAAGTAGATATGATGGGGTTGAGGTAGATATGATGGGGTTGAGGTAGATATGATGGGGTTGAGGTAGATATGTTGGGGTTGAGGTAGATATGATGGGGTTGAGGTAGATATGATGGGGTTGAGGTAGATGTGTTAGGGTTGAGGTAGATATGATGGGGTTGAGGTAGATATGATGGGGTTGAGGTAGATGTGCTGAGGTTAAGGTAGATATGATGGGGTTGAGGTAGATATGATGGGGTTGAGGTAGATGTGTTGGGGTTGAGGTAGATATGATGGGGTTGAGGTAGATATGATGGGGTTGAGGTAGATGTGTTGGGGTTGAGGTAGATATGATGGGGTTGAGGTAGATATGATGGGGTTGAGGTAGATGTGTTGGGGTTGAGGTAGATATGATGGGGTTGAGGTAGATATAATGGGGTTGAGGTAGATGTGCTGAGGTTAAGGTAGATATGATGGGGTTGAGGTAGATATGATTGGGTTGAGGTAGATATGATGGGGTTGAGGTAGATATGATGGGGTTGAGGTAGATGTGTTAGGGTTGAGGTAGATGTGTTAGGGTTGAGGTAGATGTGTTAGGGTTGAGGTAGATGTGTTAGGGTTGAGGTAGATGTGCTGAGGTTGAGGTAGATATGACGGGGTTGAGGTAGATATGATGGGGTTGAGGTAGATGTGCTGTGGTTGAGGTAGATGTGTTGGGGTTGAGGTAGATATGATGGGGTTGAGGTAGATATGATGGGGTTGAGGTAGATGTGTTAGGGTTGAGGTAGATGTGTTAGGGTTGAGGTAGATGTGTTAGGGTTGAGGTAGATGTGCTGAGGTTGAGGTAGATATGATGGGGTTGAGGTAGATGTGCTGTGGTTGAGGTAGATGTGTTGGGGTTGAGGTAGATGTGTTGGTGTTGGGGTTGATGCTTTGGTGTCTGTGTAGATGTGTTGGTGTTGGGGTTGATGCTTTGGTGTCTGTGTAGATGTGTTGGGGTTGAGGTAGATATGATGGGGTTGAGGTAGATGTGCTGAGGTTGAGGTAGATATGATGGGGTTGAGGTAGATGTGATGGGGTTGAGGTAGATATGTTGGGGTTGAGGTAGATATGATGGGGTTGAGGTAGATATGATGGGGTTGAGGTAGATGTGTTAGGGTTGAGGTAGATATGATGGGGTTGAGGTAGATGTGCTGAGGTTGAGGTAGATATGATGGGGTTGAGGTAGATATGATGGGGTTGAGGTAGATATGTTGGGGTTGAGGTAGATATGATGGGGTTGAGGTAGATGTGATGGGGTTGAGGTAGATATGAAGGGGTTGAGGTAGATATGATGGGGTTGAGGTAGATATGATGGGGTTGAGGTAGATATGATGGGGTTGAGGTAGATATGTTGGGGTTGAGGTAGATATGATGGGGTTGAGGTAGATATGATGGGGTTGAGGTAGATGTGATGGGGTTGAGGTAGATATGATGGGGTTGAGGTAGATATGATGGGGTTGAGGTAGATGTGATGGGGTTGAGGTAGATATGATGGGGTTGAGGTAGATGTGATGGGGTTGAGGTAGATATGATGGGGTTGAGGTAGATGTGATGGGGTTGAGGTAGATGTGTTAGGGTTGAGGTAGATATGATGGGGTTGAGGTAGATATGATGGGGTTGAGGTAGATGTGCTGGGGTTGAGGTAGATGTGCTGAGGTTGAGGTAGATATGATGGGGTTGAGATAGATGTGATGGGGTTGAGGTAGATATGATGGGGTTAAGGTAGATATGATGGGGTTGAGGTAGATATGATGGGGTTGAGGTAGATATGATGGGGTTGAGGTAGATGTGATGGGGTTGAGGTAGTTATGATGGGGTTGAGGTAGATGTGTTGGGGTTGAGGTAGATATGATGGGGTTGAGGTAGATATGATGGGGTTGAGGTAGATGTGTTGGGGTTGAGGTAGATATGATGGGGTTGAGGTAGATATAATGGGGTTGAGGTAGATGTGCTGAGGTTAAGGTAGATATGATGGGGTTGAGGTAGATATGATTGGGTTGAGGTAGATATGATGGGGTTGAGGTAGATATGATGGGGTTGAGGTAGATGTGTTAGGGTTGAGGTAGATGTGTTAGGGTTGAGGTAGATGTGTTAGGGTTGAGGTAGATGTGTTAGGGTTGAGGTAGATGTGCTGAGGTTGAGGTAGATATGACGGGGTTGAGGTAGATATGATGGGGTTGAGGTAGATGTGCTGTGGTTGAGGTAGATGTGTTGGGGTTGAGGTAGATATGATGGGGTTGAGGTAGATATGATGGGGTTGAGGTAGATGTGTTAGGGTTGAGGTAGATGTGTTAGGGTTGAGGTAGATGTGTTAGGGTTGAGGTAGATGTGCTGAGGTTGAGGTAGATATGATGGGGTTGAGGTAGATGTGCTGTGGTTGAGGTAGATGTGTTGGGGTTGAGGTAGATGTGTTGGTGTTGGGGTTGATGCTTTGGTGTCTGTGTAGATGTGTTGGTGTTGGGGTTGATGCTTTGGTGTCTGTGTAGATGTGTTGGGGTTGAGGTAGATATGATGGGGTTGAGGTAGATGTGCTGAGGTTGAGGTAGATATGATGGGGTTGAGGTAGATGTGATGGGGTTGAGGTAGATATGTTGGGGTTGAGGTAGATATGATGGGGTTGAGGTAGATATGATGGGGTTGAGGTAGATGTGTTAGGGTTGAGGTAGATATGATGGGGTTGAGGTAGATGTGCTGAGGTTGAGGTAGATATGATGGGGTTGAGGTAGATATGATGGGGTTGAGGTAGATATGTTGGGGTTGAGGTAGATATGATGGGGTTGAGGTAGATGTGATGGGGTTGAGGTAGATATGAAGGGGTTGAGGTAGATATGATGGGGTTGAGGTAGATATGATGGGGTTGAGGTAGATATGATGGGGTTGAGGTAGATATGTTGGGGTTGAGGTAGATATGATGGGGTTGAGGTAGATATGATGGGGTTGAGGTAGATGTGATGGGGTTGAGGTAGATATGATGGGGTTGAGGTAGATATGATGGGGTTGAGGTAGATGTGATGGGGTTGAGGTAGATATGATGGGGTTGAGGTAGATGTGATGGGGTTGAGGTAGATATGATGGGGTTGAGGTAGATGTGATGGGGTTGAGGTAGATGTGTTAGGGTTGAGGTAGATATGATGGGGTTGAGGTAGATATGATGGGGTTGAGGTAGATGTGCTGGGGTTGAGGTAGATGTGCTGAGGTTGAGGTAGATATGATGGGGTTGAGATAGATGTGATGGGGTTGAGGTAGATATGATGGGGTTAAGGTAGATATGATGGGGTTGAGGTAGATATGATGGGGTTGAGGTAGATATGATGGGGTTGAGGTAGATGTGATGGGGTTGAGGTAGTTATGATGGGGTTGAGGTAGATATGATGGGGTTGAGGTAGATATGATGGGGTTGAGGTAGATGTGTTAGGATTGAGGTAGATATGATGGGGTTGAGGTAGATATGATGGGGTTGAGGTAGATATGATGGGGTTGAGGTAGATATGATGGGGTTGAGGTAGATGTGTTAGGGTTGAGGTAGATATGATGGGGTTGAGGTAGATGTGTTAGGGTTGAGGTAGATATGATGGGGTTGAGGTAGATATGATGGGGTTGAGGTAGATATGATGGGGTTGAGGTAGATATGATGGGGTTGAGGTAGATATGATGGGGTTGAGGTAGATATGATGGGGTTGAGGTAGATATGATGGGGTTGAGGTAGATGTGTTAGGGTTGAGGTAGATATGATTGGGTTGAGGTAGATATGATGGGGTTGAGGTAGATATGATGGGGTTGAGGTAGATGTGATGGGGTTGAGGTAGATGTGTTAGGGTTGAGGTAGATATGATGGGGTTGAGGTAGATATGATGGGGTTGAGGTAGATGTGATGGGGTTGAGGTAGATATGTTGGGGTTGAGGTAGATATGATGGGGTTGAGGTAGATATGATGGGGTTGAGGTAGATATGATGGGGTTGAGGTAGATATGATGGGGTTGAGGTAGATATGATGGGGTTGAGGTAGATGTGATGGGGTTGAGGTAGATATGATGGGGTTGAGGTAGATATGATGGGGTTGAGGTAGATATGATGGGGTTGAGGTAGATATGATGGGGTTGAGGTAGATATGATGGGGTTAAGGTAGATATGTTGGGGTTGAGGTAGATATGATGGGGTTGAGGTAGATATGATGGGGTTGAGGTAGATATGATGGGGTTGAGGTAGATGTGATGGGGTTGAGGTAGATGTGTTAGGGTTGAGGTAGATATGATGGGGTTGAGGTAGATATGATGGGGTTGAGGTAGATATGATGGGGTTGAGGTAGATGTGTTAGGGTTGAGGTAGATATGATGGGGTTGAGGTAGATATGATGGGGTTGAGGTAGATATGATGGGGTTGAGGTAGATATGATGGGGTTGAGGTAGATATGCTGGGGTTGAGGTAGATATGATTGGGTTGAGGTAGATATGATGGGGTTGAGGTAGATATGATGGGGTTGAGGTAGATGTGTTGGGGTTGAGGTAGATATGATGGGGTTGAGGTAGATATGATGGGGTTGAGGTAGATGTGATGGGGTTGAGGTAGATATGTTGGGGTTGAGGTAGATATGATGGGGTTGAGGTAGATATGATGGGGTTGAGGTAGATGTGTTAGGGTTGAGGTAGATATGATGGGGTTGAGGTAGATATGATGGGGTTGAGGTAGATATGATGGGGTTGAGGTAGATATGTTGGGGTTGAGGTAGATATGATGGGGTTGAGGTAGATATGATGGGGTTGAGGTAGATATGATGGGGTTGAGGTAGATGTGTTAGGGTTGAGGTAGATATGTTGGGGTTGAGGTAGATATGATGGGGTTGAGGTAGATATGATGGGGTTGAGGTAGATGTGTTAGGGTTGAGGTAGATATGATGGGGTTGAGGTAGATATGATGGGGTTGAGGTAGATATGATGGGGTTGAGGTAGATATGATAGGGTTGAGGTAGATATGATGGGGTTGAGGTAGATATGATGGGGTTGAGGTAGATATGATAGGGTTGAGGTAGATATGATAGGGTTGAGGTAGATATGATGGGGTTGAGGTAGATATGATGGGGTTGAGGTAGATATGATGGGGTTGAGGTAGATATGATGGGGTTGAGGTAGATATGATGGGGTTGAGGTAGATATGATGGGGTTGAGGTAGATATGATGGGGTTGAGGTAGATGTGTTAGGGTTGAGGTAGATATGATGGGGTTGAGGTAGATATGATGGGGTTGAGGTAGATATGATGGGGTTGAGGTAGATATGATGGGGTTGAGGTAGATATGATGGGGTTGAGGTAGATATGATGGGGTTGAGGTAGATATGATGGGGTTGAGGTAGATATGATGGGGTTGAGGTAGATATGATGGGGTTGAGGTAGATGTGTTAGGGTTGAGGTAGATATGATGGGGTTGAGGTAGATATGATGGGGTTGAGGTAGATGTGTTAGGGTTGAGGTAGATATGATGGGGTTGAGGTAGATATGATGGGGTTGAGGTAGATATGATGGGGTTGAGGTAGATATGATAGGGTTGAGGTAGATATGATGGGGTTGAGGTAGATATGATGGGGTTGAGGTAGATATGATAGGGTTGAGGTAGATATGATAGGGTTGAGGTAGATATGATGGGGTTGAGGTAGATATGATGGGGTTGAGGTAGATATGATGGGGTTGAGGTAGATATGATGGGGTTGAGGTAGATATGATGGGGTTGAGGTAGATATGATGGGGTTGAGGTAGATATGATGGGGTTGAGGTAGATATGATGGGGTTGAGGTAGATGTGTTAGGGTTGAGGTAGATATGATGGGGTTGAGGTAGATATGATGGGGTTGAGGTAGATATGATGGGGTTGAGGTAGATATGATGGGGTTGAGGTAGATATGATGGGGTTGAGGTAGATATGATGGGGTTGAGGTAGATATGATGGGGTTGAGGTAGATATGATGGGGTTGAGGTAGATGTGTTAGGGTTGAGGTAGATATGATGGGGTTGAGATAGATATGATGGGGTTGAGGTAGATATGATGGGGTTGAGGTAGATATGATAGGGTTGAGGTAGATATGATGGGGTTGAGGTAGATATGATGGGGTTGAGGTAGATATGATAGGGTTGAGGTAGATATGATAGGGTTGAGGTAGATATGATGGGGTTGAGGTAGATATGATGGGGTTGAGGTAGATATGATGGGGTTGAGGTAGATATGATGGGGTTGAGGTAGATATGATGGGGTTGAGGTAGATATGATGGGGTTGAGGTAGATATGATGGGGTTGAGGTAGATATGATGGGGTTGAGGTAGATGTGTTAGGGTTGAGGTAGATATGATGGGGTTGAGGTAGATATGATGGGGTTGAGGTAGATATGATGGGGTTGAGGTAGATGTGATGGGGTTGAGGTAGATGTGTTAGGGTTGAGGTAGATATGATGGGGTTGAGGTAGATATGATGGGGTTGAGGTAGATATGATGGGGTTGAGGTAGATATGATGGGGTTGAGGTAGATATGATGGGGTTGAGGTAGATGTGTTAGGGTTGAGGTAGATATGATGAGGTTGAGGTAGATGTGATGGGGTTGAGGTAGATGTGATGGGGTTGAGGTAGATATGATGGGGTTGAGGTAGATATGATGGGGTTGAGGTAGATGTGTTAGGGTTGAGGTAGATATGATGGGGTTGAGGTAGATATGATGGGGTTGAGGTAGATATGATGGGGTTGAGGTAGATATGATGGGGTTGAGGTAGATGTGTTGGGGTTGAGGTAGATATGATGGGGTTGAGGTAGATATGATGGGGTTGAGGTAGATATGATGGGGTTGAGGTAGATATGATGGGGTTGAGATAGATATGATGGGGTTGAGGTAGATGTGCTGAGGTCGAAGTAGACAAACAGGACATCTGATGTGAGAGAAAGAGGCTGAGGGTTATCCAGCCGCTGAGAGAGTCTCCTGTGCTTCATATTTTAGACATTCTGGCATAGCGTAGCTCGTAGGGCCAGCGATTCCGTTCACCGTGGTTGTTAGCAGTGCGTTTCAGTCCAAGACTATGTTTTACTATGTGTCAGGGAAACCTTTTGAGTTCAGATTAACGTCAAACGTAAAATTAATCACAGTCTCAAATATTCCATCCTTCCCCTTTTAATAGCCCGGGCAACTGCACACGTTTCAGCAAATAAACGCCTGTTTCAAATGAATTGTTTACGAGGTTAACATGAATTATCATGAATTGTTTACGAGGTTAACATGAATAATCATGAATTGTTTACGAGGTTAACATTAATTATCAGGAATTGTTTATGAGGCTTAATGTTTGATTTGTTACATTAAGTAATTAATTTATGTTCGCAATCATCCGTTTTTATCTCCAGTAAGAAACTGCTAGCCATTGGCAAGCAGTCAACAACTTCGGGTCAGCACTAGTTACCACAGCCACAAAGTTATAAACTCCGCCTATTTCTCAAATGTAAACTGAACAAAATTATAAACGCAACTTAAAACAATTTCAAAGTTTTTACTGAGTTACAGTCCATATAAGGAAATCAGTCAATTGAAATAAATTCATTAGGCCCTAATCTATGGATTTCACATGACTGGGCAGGGGCGCAGCCATGGGTGGGCCTGGGAGGGCATAGGCCCACCCACTTGGGAGCCAGGCCCAGCCAATCAGAATTCGTTTTTCTCCACAAAAGGGCTTTATTACAGACAGAAATTCTCCTGAGTTTCATCAGCTGCCCTGGGTGGCTGGTCTCAGACGATCCCGCTGGTGAAAAAGACAGATGTGGAGGTCCTGGGCTGGTGTGGTTGTGAGGCCGGTTGGAGGTATTGCCAAATTCTCTAAAACAGCTTTTAATAGAGAAATGAACATTAAATTCTCTGCAAACAGCTCTGGTGGACATTCCTGCAGTCAGCATGTCGACTGCACGCTCCCTCAAAACACGACACATTTGTGGCATTGTGTTGTGTGACAAAACTGCATATTTTATAGTGGCCTTTTATTGTCCCCAGCACAAGGTGCACCTGTGTAATGATCATGCTGTTTAATCAGCTTCTTGATATGCCACACCTGTCAGGTGGATGGATTATCTTGGCAAAGGAGAAATGATCACTAACAGGGATGTAAACAAAATTGGGCACAAAAAATTAGAGAGAAATAGGCTTTTTGTGCGTATGGAACATTTCTGGGATCTTTTATTTCAGCTCATGAAACATTTGACATGTTTACGTTTATATTTTTCTTCAGTATATCTTCTTAAAGGTGATTTCAACCACAGGAGGCTGGTGGCACCTTAATTGGGGAGGGCTGGTTTGTGGTAATGACCATTCCATTCGCTCTGTTCCAGCCCATTACTATTAGCCCCCCCCCCCCCCCCCCCCAACAACCTCCTGTGTTTTTAAACCTCACCTTAACCTTAACTCTAACCTGAACCACACTGCTAACCTTATACCTAACCCTAACCTTAAATTAAGACCAAAAAAAGCACATTTTTGTTTGAATTCATTTTTATGATATAGCCAATTTTGACATAAGCAATAGAGTGAGAGCAGCAGGAAACTTCAAAAAACCCTCACTCACTCACATCTGGCATTGTCACACAGAGAGAGAGAGAGAGAGAGAGAGAGAGAGAGAGAGAGACACAGAGAGAGAGAGAGAGAGAGAGAGAGAGAGAGAGAGCATGTGTGTATCCAGGCTGACTTCAAACATCCGTCATACATTCACAGGGAGGGATAGAAGAACAGGGGACCTTACAATCATACACTAAAGCGGGAACCTAAAATAAAGTGTATTACGCTTTACGGCTTCCCCCTTATTAAAACACCCTCTCTTGGTACAGTAAGGTGACGCGGCGGCCCAGGTGGAGGAACCGGTGACGGCTAAGACGGGAGGAAGCGCGCTCACACCCAGCCAGACAGCTATCAGGGGATTAAACGGGGAAAAATACGATTTTCGGTGTCATTGTAGTTTATTTGGGAGTGGAAACCGAGTCTCCGTGTGCTAGTAGTTGTAGTATTAATATTATTATGTGTCGCCGTTTACAATGACGACGAAGCGAAAGTCAGCCAAGCTCCAGCTGCGCCGGTCGATCAGCGAGCAGCTGCGGGACTCCACGTCCAAGGCTTGGGATCTACTGTGGAGGAATGTCCGGGAGAGGCGCTTGGCAGGTCAGTCAATTGGGGCTTTTCGCTTCTCTGTTAACTATAGAACCTAACTTTAAAACCCGCCCGGTGTAGAAGACACCGTTAGGCTACATTGATGTAATCTCCGCACTGCAAATTTATAAATTTAAACCTGTGCTGGGATGAATGAATTAAGAAACATTGAGTTAATCTTGAGGCTTAATATAATAATAATAACAGTATATGTAGAAATTCGCCTGTGATTCGTGACTATGGTAACCTCGGTGTGTGTGAAGACAAGGGCCAGTATTTTGGGAAGCTCATGGTCAACTGTAGCCTAGTGCCCATTCATAACAAGCTGTGCATAAATAGGTGCCCTGTAGGCTTTTCTTTAGATCTAACAGTAGTCCTGTGCCAGTGGCCGATCGTGGGATTTAAGCCTTTGTTAGTAGATTGGGTAGCCCTAATATTATCGATAATATTTATTAAACCGTCAACAGGCTATAGATTGTTTATATTCAGATCGTTTCAAGATTCGCCAACGCACCAAGTTGTTTTTAGATCCTTATGTTTGTTGCTACACCTCCTGGGTGGGTCACTGCGCATAGCTGGTGGGTGGGTCAGCTGTCTGCCATAATCTGCTTAATGTAATTACAAAGTGGTCTGCCTCTTAAACAAATTATACGCAAAACATTCCTTCATTCACTTCCCAAATCGTACCCCCCCAACCCCACCTAACCTTACACTGTTACTAGGGCTCTACAGCTAACCCTAGGGCTAACCCTACACTGTTACTAGAGCTCTACAGCTAACCCTACACTGTTACTAGAGCTCTACAGCTAACCCTACACTGTTACTAGAGCTCTACAGCTAACCCTACAGCTAACCCTACACTGTTACTAGAGCTCTACAGCTAACCCTACACTGTTACTAGAGCTCTACAGCTAACCCTACAGCTAACCCTACACTGTTACTAGAGCTCTACAGCTAACCTTACACTGTTACTAGAGCTCTACAGCTAACGCACAGGGAGGTCTGGAGGTTCCGTCATGGGGAGGTCTGGAGGTTCCGTCATGGGGAGGTCTGGAGGTTCCGTCATGGGGAGGTCTGGAGGTTCCGTCATGGGGAGGTCTGGAGGTTCCGTCATGGGGAGGTCTGGAGAGTTGCCCACTGGGATGTCTCTTCTCCCGAGGAGTGGTCTGGAGAGAGGTAACAGGACTCTTGAGACTGGAGCTGGCAGGGCAGGGCACTAGCTGGGGTGGCCAGCAGAGACACGAAGGTGGTGACAGGCAAGTCCCACCAGGCAAGGGCTGACGGAGCCGGGCCAGCCTGATCATTCTGAATCCACCTGGGGTCAGGCAGACACCACTAGACTGTGGCAGGCTGGACATTGAAGGTAGGAGGTATTAAATCCCACCAGGTAGGGGCCGAATGACATTCTAATACGTCGGCTGGAGTAGGGTGCTCTCTCAGGGTGATCTGGTGCTGTAGCTCCTCTGTCCCTGGAGAAGGCTGTAGCGCCAGTGTGAGGGACTCTTATGTTGAAAGTCGTCTGGAGAACAGTATAATGGTGCTCCCCCAGGGCTGGAGAACAGTGGTATGGTGCTCCCCCAGGGCTGGAGAACAGTGGTATGGTGCTCCCCCAGGGCTGTAGAACAGTGTTACGGTCTGGAGAACAGCGGTACGGTGCTCCCACAGGGCTGGAGAACAGTGGTATGGTGCTCCCCCAGGGCTGGAGAACAGTGGTACGGTGCTCCCCCAGGGCTGGAGAACAGTGGTACGGTGCTCCCCCAGGGCTGGAGAACAGTGGTATGGTGCTCCCCCAGGGCTGGAGAACAGTGGTATGGTGCTCCCCCAGGGCTGGAGAACAGTGGTATGGTGCTCCCCCAGGGCTGGAGAACAGTGTTACGGTCTGGAGAACAGCGGTACGGTGCTCCCACAGGGCTGGAGAACAGTGGTATGGTGCTCCCCCAGGGCTGGAGAACAGTGTTACGGTCTGGAGAACAGCGGTACGGTGCTCCCACAGGGCTGGAGAACAGTGGTATGGTGCTCCCCCAGGGCTGGAGAACAGCGGTACGGTGCTCCCCCAGGGCTGGAGAACAGTGGTACGGTGCTCCCCCAGGGCTGGAGAACAGTGGTATGGTGCTCCCCCAGGGTTGGAGAACAGTGGTACGGTGCTCCCCCAGGGCTGGAGAACAGTGGTATGGTGCTCCCCCAGGGCTGTAGAACAGTGTTACGGTCTGGAGAACAGCGGTACGGTGCTCCCACAGGGCTGGAGAACAGTGGTATGGTGCTCCCCCAGGGCTGGAGAACAGTGGTACGGTGCTCCCCCAGGGCTGGAGAACAGTGGTATGGTGCTCCCCCAGGGCTGGAGAACAGTGGTACGGTGCTCCCCCAGGGCTGGAGAACAGTGGTATGGTGCTCCCCCAGGGCTGGAGAACAGTGGTACGGTGCTACCCCAGGGCTGGAGAACAGTGGTATGGTGCTCCCCCAGGGCTGGAGAACAGTGGTACGGTGCTCCCCCAGGGCTGGAGAACAGTGGTATGGTGCTCCCCCAGGGCTGGAGAACAGTGGTACGGTGCTACCCCAGGGCTGGAGAACAGTGGTACGGTGCTCCCCCAGGGCTGGAGAACAGTGGTATGGTGCTCCCCCAGGGCTGGAGAACAGTGGTACCGTGCTTCCACAGAGTGAATTCTGGTAGCTCCTCTGGCTCTGGTGAAGACTCTGAAAAATGGTGGAAACCAGATGTGACTCCATCTGCTAGCTACAGGTGTTAGCAACTTAGCTAGCTACAGGTGTTAGCAACTTAGCTAGCTACAGGTGTTAGCAACTTAGCTAGCTACACCATAAACAGGATGCTGGATGTCCTGCAGACATTCTTGACACAAAGTTCCATCACAGTCAGAGGGGGGGGGGGGGAAGTGGAAATCTGAAATGTGACCGAAACGTTATTGCACTTCATTTTGGCCAACCCCACTCAGCTACTCGACTAACGTTAATTCACCTAGCTGTTCTTCAGAGATTACTACCTACCATGTCTTTGTTTACTTCCTTTCCTTCTGTTGTACTTTCTTGAAGACGCTCCATAGTCCCGCCTCCTGTAATTATCCATTTTAGAATCACAAAGAAGAGAATCTACCAGATTAGACTATAAGGGAGAGGGAGATACCTAGTCAGTCGGTCTGGGGAACAGACTATAAGGGGATACCTAGTCAGTCGGCCTGGGGAACAGACTATAAGGGAGAGGATTGATACCTAGTCAGTCGGCCTGGGGAACAGACTATAAGGGAGAGGGGGATACCTAGTCAGTCGGTCTGGGGAACAGACTATAAGGGAGAGGGGGATACCTAGTCAGTCGGTCTGGGGAACAGACTATAAGGGATAGGGGGATACCTAGTCAGTCGGCCTGGGGAACAGACTATAAGGGAGAGGGTTGATACCTAGTCAGTTGGTCTGGGGAACAGACTATAAGGGAGAGGGGGATACCTAGTCAGTCGGCCTGGGGAACAGACTATAAGGGAGAGGGGGATACCTAGTCAGTCGGCCTGGGAACAGACTATAAGGGAGAGGGGGATACCTAGTCAGTCGGCCTGGGAACAGACTATAAGGGAGAGGGTTGATACCTAGTCAGTCGGCCTGGGAACAGACTATAAGGGAGAGGGGTTGATACCTAGTCAGTCGGCCTGGGAACAGACTATAAGGGGATACCTAGTCAGTCGGCCTGGGAACAGACTATAAGGGAGAGGATTGATACCTAGTCAGTCGGCCTGGGGAACAGACTATAAGGGAGAGGGTTGATACCTAGTCAGTGGGTCTGGGGAACAGACTATAAGGGAGAGGGTTGATACCTAGTCAGTCGGCCTGGGAACAGACTATAAGGGAGAGGGTTGATACCTAGTCAGTCGGCCTGGGGAACAGACTATAAGGGGATACCTAGTCAGTCGGTCTGGGGAACAGACTATAAAGGAGAGGGGGATACCTAGTCAGTCGGCCTGGGGAACAGACTATAAGGGAGAGGGTTGATACCTAGTCAGTCGGTCTGGGGAACAGACTATAAGGGGATACCTAGTCAGTCGGTCTGGGGAACAGACTATAAGGGGATACCTAGTCAGTCGGTCTGGGGAACAGACTATAAAGGAGAGGGGGATACCTAGTCAGTCGGTCTGGGGAACAGACTATAAGGGGATACCTAGTCAGTCGGTCTGGGGAACAGACTATAAGGGGATACCTAGTCAGTCGGTCTGGGGAACAGACTATGAAGGAGAGGGGGATACCTAGTCAGTCGGCCTGGGGAACAGACTATAAGGGAGAGGGTTGATACCTAGTCAGTCGGTCTGGGGAACAGACTATAAGGGAGAGGGTTGATACCTAGTCAGTCGGTCTGGGGAACAGACTATAAGGGGATACCTAGTCAGTCGGTCTGGGGAACAGACTATAAGGGGATACCTAGTCAGTCGGCCTGGGGAACAGACTATAAGGGAGAGGGGGATACCTAGTCAGTCAGCCTGGGAACAGACTAT
>NC_048574.1:4847657-4922537 GCF_013265735.2 Oncorhynchus mykiss | reverse complement strand
CCTGAGGGACTGTGTACTACCCACCTGAGGGACTGTCTCTACCCACCTGAGGGACTGTTTCTACCCACCTGTGGGACTGTCTCTACCCACCTGTGGGACTGTCTCCTACCCACCTGTGGGACTGTCTCCTACCCACCTGTGGGACTGTCTCCTACCCACCTGAGGGACTGTCTCCTACCCACCTGAGGGACTCTCTCCTACCCACCTGAGGGACTGTCTTCTACACATACGAGGGACTGTCTACCACCCACCAGAGGGACTGTCTACTACCCACGAGAGGGACTGTCTCTACCCACGTGAGGGACTGTCTCGACCCACCTGAGGGACTGTGTACTACCCACCTGAGGGACTGTCTCTACCCACCTGAGGGACTGTCAGCTACCCACCTGAGGGACTGTCTTCTCTGCACCTTTGTTACTGTCTCTACTCAACTGATGGACTGCCTCTACCCACCTGCGGGACTGTCTACCACCCACCAGAGGGACTGTCTGTACCCACCTTTGGGACTGTCTCTACCCAACTGTGGGACTGTCTCTACCCACCTGAGGGACTGTCTCTATCCACCTGAGGGACTATCTCTACTCACCTGAGGTACTGTCTCTAACCACCCGAGGGACTGTCTCTACCCACCTGTATGACTGTCTCTACCCACCTGTATGACTGTCTCTACCCACCTGTATGACTGTCTCTACCCACCTGAGGGACTTTCTCTACCCACCTGTGGGACTGTCTCTACCCACCTGAGGTACTGTCTCTACCCACCTGTATGACTGTCTCTACCCACCTGAGGGACTGTCTCTACCCAACTGTATGACTGTCTCTACACACCAGAGGGACTGTCTCTACCCACCTGCTGGACTGTCTCCTACCCACCTGAGGGACTGTCGCCTACCCACCGTAGGGAATGTCTCCTACCCACCTGAGGGACTGTCTCCTACCCACCTGAGGGACTGTCTCCTGCCCACCGTAGGGAATGTCTCCTACCCACCTGAGGGACTGTCTCTACCCACCTGAGGGACTGTCAGCTACCCACCTGAGGGACTGTCTTCTCTGCACCTGTGTGACTGTCTCTACTCAACTGTTGGACTGCCTCTACCCACCTGCGGGACTGTCTACCACCCACCAGAGGGACTGTCTACCCCCCACTAGAGGGACTCTCTACTACCAACCAGAGGGACTGTCTCTACCCACCTGCTGGACTGTCTCCAACCCACCTGAGGGACTGTCTCCTACCCACCATAGGGAATGTCTCCTGCCCACCTGCGGGATTGTCTACCACCCACCAGAGGGACTCTCTACTACCAACCAGAGGGACTGTCTCTACCCACCTGAGGGACTGTCTCTACCCACATGAGGGACTGTCTCTACACACCTGTGGGACTGTCTCTACCCACCTGAGGGACTGTCTTCTACCCACCGTAGGGAATGTCTCCTACCCACCGTAGGGAATGTCTCCTACCCACCTGAAGGACTGTCTCTACCCAAGTGAGTGACTGTCTCGACCCACCTGAGGGACTGTCTACTACCCACCTGAGGGACTTTCAGCTACCCACCTGAGGGACTGTCTTCTCTGCACCTGCGTGACTGTCTCTACTCAACTGTTGGACTGCCTCTACCCACCTGCGGGACTGTCTACCACCCACCAGAGGGACTGTCTACCACCCACCAGAGGGACTGTCTCTACCCACCTGTGGGACTGTCTCTACCCACCTGTGGGACTGTCTCTATCCACCTGTGGGACTGTCTCCTACCCACCTGAGGGACTGTCTCCTACCCACCTGAGGGACTGTCTCCTACCCACCTGAGGGACTGTCTCCTACCCACCTGAGGGACTGTCTCTACCCACCTGAAGGACTATCTCTACCCACCTGAGGGACTGTCTCTACCCACCTGAGGGACTGTCTCTACCCACCTGAGGGACTGTCTACTTCCCACATGAAGGGATGTCTACTACCCAACTGAGAGACTGTCTCTACCCACCAGAGGGACTGTCTCTACCCACCTGAGAGACTGTCTCTACCCACCTGAGGGACTGTCTCTACCCACTTGAGGGACTGTCTCTACCCACCTGAGGGACTATCTCCTACCCACCTGAGGGACTGTCTCTACCCACCCGAGGGACTGTCTTCTCTGCACTTGTGGGACTGTCTCTACCCACCTGAGGGACTGTCTCTACCCACCTGAGGGACTTTCTCTACCCACCTGAGGGACTGTCTCTACCCACCTGAGGAACTGTCTCTACCCACCTGTATGACTGTCTCTACCCACCTGAGGGACTGTCTGTACACACCTGAGGGACTGTCTCTACCCACTTGAGGGACTGTCTCTACCCACCTGAGGGACTATCTCCTACCCACCTGAGGGACTGTCTCTACCCACCCGAGGGACTGTCTTCTCTGCACTTGTGGGACTGTCTCTACCCACCTGAGGGACTGTCTCTACCCACCTGAGGGACTTTCTCTACCCACCTGAGGGACTGTCTCTACCCACCTGAGGGACTGTCTCTACCCACCTGTATGACTGTCTCTACCCACCTGAGGGACTGTCTGTACACACCTGAGGGACTGTCTCTACCCACCTGTAGGACTGTCTCTAACCCACCTGAGGGACTGTCTCTACCCACCTGAGGGACTGTCTCTACCCACCTGTATGACTGTCTCTACCCACCTGTGGGACTGTCTGTACACACCTGAGGGACTTTCTCTACCCACCTGAGGGACTGTCTCTACCCACCTGAGGGACTGTCTCTACCCACCTGTATGACTGTCTCTACCCACCTGTGGGACTGTCTGTACACACCTGAGGGACTGTCTCTACCCACCTGTAGGACTGTCTCTAACCCACCTGAGGGACTGTCTCTACCCACCTGAGGGACTGTCTCTACCCACCTGTAGGACTGTCTCTACCCACCTGAGGGACTGTCTCTACCCACCTGAGGGACTGTCTCTACCCACCTGTGGGACTGTCTCCTACCCACCTGAGGGACTGTCTCCTACCCACCTGAGGGACTCTCTCCTACCCACCTGAGGGACTGTCTTCTACACATACGAGGGACTGTCTACCACCCACCAGAGGGACTGTCTACTACCCACGAGAGGGACTGTCTCTACCCACGTGAGGGACTGTCTCGACCCACCTGAGGGACTGTGTACTACCCACCTGAGGGACTGTCTCTACCCACCTGAGGGACTGTCAGCTACCCACCTGAGGGACTGTCTTCTCTGCACCTTTGTTACTGTCTCTACTCAACTGATGGACTGCCTCTACCCACCTGCGGGACTGTCTACCACCCACCAGAGGGACTGTCTCTACCCACCTGTATGACTGTCTCTACCCACCTGTATGACTGTCTCTACCCACCTGTATGACTGTCTCTACCCACCTGAGGGACTTTCTCTACCCACCTGTGGGACTGTCTCTACCCACCTGAGGTACTGTCTCTACCCACCTGTATGACTGTCTCTACCCACCTGAGGGACTGTCTCTACCCAACTGTATGACTGTCTCTACACACCAGAGGGACTGTCTCTACCCACCTGCTGGACTGTCTCCTACCCACCTGAGGGACTGTCGCCTACCCACCGTAGGGAATGTCTCCTACCCACCTGAGGGACTGTCTCCTACCCACCTGAGGGACTGTCTCCTGCCCACCGTAGGGAATGTCTCCTACCCACCTGAGGGACTGTCTCTACCCACCTGAGGGACTGTCAGCTACCCACCTGAGGGACTGTCTTCTCTGCACCTGTGTGACTGTCTCTACTCAACTGTTGGACTGCCTCTACCCACCTGCGGGACTGTCTACCACCCACCAGAGGGACTGTCTACCCCCCACTAGAGGGACTCTCTACTACCAACCAGAGGGACTGTCTCTACCCACCTGCTGGACTGTCTCCAACCCACCTGAGGGACTGTCTCCTACCCACCATAGGGAATGTCTCCTGCCCACCTGCGGGATTGTCTACCACCCACCAGAGGGACTCTCTACTACCAACCAGAGGGACTGTCTCTACCCACCTGAGGGACTGTCTCTACCCACATGAGGGACTGTCTCTACACACCTGTGGGACTGTCTCTACCCACCTGAGGGACTGTCTTCTACCCACCGTAGGGAATGTCTCCTACCCACCGTAGGGAATGTCTCCTACCCACCTGAAGGACTGTCTCTACCCAAGTGAGTGACTGTCTCGACCCACCTGAGGGACTGTCTACTACCCACCTGAGGGACTTTCAGCTACCCACCTGAGGGACTGTCTTCTCTGCACCTGCGTGACTGTCTCTACTCAACTGTTGGACTGCCTCTACCCACCTGCGGGACTGTCTACCACCCACCAGAGGGACTGTCTACCACCCACCAGAGGGACTGTCTCTACCCACCTGTGGGACTGTCTCTACCCACCTGTGGGACTGTCTCTATCCACCTGTGGGACTGTCTCCTACCCACCTGAGGGACTGTCTCCTACCCACCTGAGGGACTGTCTCCTACCCACCTGAGGGACTGTCTCTACCCACCTGAAGGACTATCTCTACCCACCTGAGGGACTGTCTCTACCCACCTGAGGGACTGTCTCTACCCACCTGAGGGACTGTCTACTTCCCACATGAAGGGATGTCTACTACCCAACTGAGAGACTGTCTCTACCCACCAGAGGGACTGTCTCTACCCACCTGAGAGACTGTCTCTACCCACCTGAGGGACTGTCTCTACCCACTTGAGGGACTGTCTCTACCCACCTGAGGGACTATCTCCTACCCACCTGAGGGACTGTCTCTACCCACCCGAGGGACTGTCTCTACCCACCTGTATGACTGTCTCTACCCACCTGAGGGACTGTCTCTACCCACCTGAGGGACTGTCTCTACCCAACTGTATGACTGTCTCTACACACCAGAGGGACTGTCTCTACCCACCTGCTGGACTGTCTCCTACCCACCTGAGGGACTGTCTCCTACCCACCGTAGGGAATGTCTCCTACCCACCTGAGGGACTGTCTCCTACCCACCTGAGGGACTGTCTCCTACCCACCTGAGGGACTGTCTTCTACACACACGAGGGACTGTCTACCACCCACCAGAGGGACTGTCTACTACCCACGAGAGGGACTGTCTCTACCCACGTGAGGGACTGTCTCGACCCTCCTGAGGGACTGTGTACTACCCACCTGAGGGACTGTCTCCTCCCACCTGAGGGACTGTCAGCTACCCACCTGAGGGACTGTCTTCTCTGCACCTGTGTTACTGTCTCTACTCAACTGATGGACTGCCTCTACCCACCTGCGGGACTGTCTACCACCCACCAGAGGGACTGTCTCTACCCACCTTTGGGACTGTCTCTACCCACCTGTGGGACTGTCTCTACCCACCTGAGGGACTGTCTCTACCCACCTGAGGGACTGTCTACCACCCACCAGAGGGACTGTCTACCACCCACCAGAGGGACTCTCTACTACCAACCAGAGGGACTGTCTCTACCCACCTGATGGACTGTCTCCTACCCACCTGAGGGACTGTCTCCTACCCACCTTAGGGAATGTCTCCTACCCATCTGAGGGACTGTCTCTACCCACCTGAGGGACTATCTCTACCCACCTGAGGGACTGTCTACCTACCCACCTGAGGGACTGTCTCCTACCCACCTGAGGGACTGTCTCCTACCCACCTGAGGGACTGATTTCTACCCACCTGAGGGACTGTCTTCTACGCACACGAGGGACTGTCTACCACCCACCAGAGGGACTGTCAGCTACCCACCTGAGGGACTGTCTTCTCTGCACCTGTGTGACTGTCTCTACTCAACTGTTGGACTGCCTCTACCCACCTGCGGGACTGTATACCACCCACCAGAGGGACTCTCTACTTCCAACCAGAGGGACTGTCTCTACCCACCTGATGGACTATTTCTACCCACCTGTGGGACTGTCTCCTACCCACCTGTGGGACTCTCCTACCCACCTGAGGGACTGTCTCCTACCCACCTGATGGACTGTCTCCTACCCACCTGAGGGACTGTCTCCTACCCACCTGAGGGACTGTCTCCTACCCACCTGAGGGACTGTCTTCTACACACACGAGGGACTGTCTACCACCCACCAGAGGGACTGTCTACTACCCACGAGAGGGACTGTCTCTACCCACGTGAGGGACTGTCTCGACCCACCTGAGGGACTGTGTACTACCCACCTGAGGGACTGTCTCTACCCACCTGAGGGACTGTTTCTACCCACCTGTGGGACTGTCTCTACCCACCTGTGGGACTGTCTCCTACCCACCTGTGGGACTGTCTCCTACCCACCTGTGGGACTGTCTCCTACCCACCTGAGGGACTGTCTCCTACCCACCTGAGGGACTCTCTCCTACCCACCTGAGGGACTGTCTTCTACACATACGAGGGACTGTCTACCACCCACCAGAGGGACTGTCTACTACCCACGAGAGGGACTGTCTCTACCCACGTGAGGGACTGTCTCGACCCACCTGAGGGACTGTGTACTACCCACCTGAGGGACTGTCTCTACCCACCTGAGGGACTGTCAGCTACCCACCTGAGGGACTGTCTTCTCTGCACCTTTGTTACTGTCTCTACTCAACTGATGGACTGCCTCTACCCACCTGCGGGACTGTCTACCACCCACCAGAGGGACTGTCTGTACCCACCTTTGGGACTGTCTCTACCCAACTGTGGGACTGTCTCTACCCACCTGAGGGACTGTCTCTATCCACCTGAGGGACTATCTCTACTCACCTGAGGTACTGTCTCTAACCACCCGAGGGACTGTCTCTACCCACCTGTATGACTGTCTCTACCCACCTGTATGACTGTCTCTACCCACCTGTATGACTGTCTCTACCCACCTGAGGGACTTTCTCTACCCACCTGTGGGACTGTCTCTACCCACCTGAGGTACTGTCTCTACCCACCTGTATGACTGTCTCTACCCACCTGAGGGACTGTCTCTACCCAACTGTATGACTGTCTCTACACACCAGAGGGACTGTCTCTACCCACCTGCTGGACTGTCTCCTACCCACCTGAGGGACTGTCGCCTACCCACCGTAGGGAATGTCTCCTACCCACCTGAGGGACTGTCTCCTACCCACCTGAGGGACTGTCTCCTGCCCACCGTAGGGAATGTCTCCTACCCACCTGAGGGACTGTCTCTACCCACCTGAGGGACTGTCAGCTACCCACCTGAGGGACTGTCTTCTCTGCACCTGTGTGACTGTCTCTACTCAACTGTTGGACTGCCTCTACCCACCTGCGGGACTGTCTACCACCCACCAGAGGGACTGTCTACCCCCCACTAGAGGGACTCTCTACTACCAACCAGAGGGACTGTCTCTACCCACCTGCTGGACTGTCTCCAACCCACCTGAGGGACTGTCTCCTACCCACCATAGGGAATGTCTCCTGCCCACCTGCGGGATTGTCTACCACCCACCAGAGGGACTCTCTACTACCAACCAGAGGGACTGTCTCTACCCACCTGAGGGACTGTCTCTACCCACATGAGGGACTGTCTCTACACACCTGTGGGACTGTCTCTACCCACCTGAGGGACTGTCTTCTACCCACCGTAGGGAATGTCTCCTACCCACCGTAGGGAATGTCTCCTACCCACCTGAAGGACTGTCTCTACCCAAGTGAGTGACTGTCTCGACCCACCTGAGGGACTGTCTACTACCCACCTGAGGGACTTTCAGCTACCCACCTGAGGGACTGTCTTCTCTGCACCTGCGTGACTGTCTCTACTCAACTGTTGGACTGCCTCTACCCACCTGCGGGACTGTCTACCACCCACCAGAGGGACTGTCTACCACCCACCAGAGGGACTGTCTCTACCCACCTGTGGGACTGTCTCTACCCACCTGTGGGACTGTCTCTATCCACCTGTGGGACTGTCTCCTACCCACCTGAGGGACTGTCTCCTACCCACCTGAGGGACTGTCTCCTACCCACCTGAGGGACTGTCTCCTACCCACCTGAGGGACTGTCTCTACCCACCTGAAGGACTATCTCTACCCACCTGAGGGACTGTCTCTACCCACCTGAGGGACTGTCTCTACCCACCTGAGGGACTGTCTACTTCCCACATGAAGGGATGTCTACTACCCAACTGAGAGACTGTCTCTACCCACCAGAGGGACTGTCTCTACCCACCTGAGAGACTGTCTCTACCCACCTGAGGGACTGTCTCTACCCACTTGAGGGACTGTCTCTACCCACCTGAGGGACTATCTCCTACCCACCTGAGGGACTGTCTCTACCCACCCGAGGGACTGTCTTCTCTGCACTTGTGGGACTGTCTCTACCCACCTGAGGGACTGTCTCTACCCACCTGAGGGACTTTCTCTACCCACCTGAGGGACTGTCTCTACCCACCTGAGGGACTGTCTCTACCCACCTGTATGACTGTCTCTACCCACCTGAGGGACTGTCTGTACACACCTGAGGGACTGTCTCTACCCACTTGAGGGACTGTCTCTACCCATCTGAGGGACTATCTCCTACCCACCTGAGGGACTGTCTCTACCCACCCGAGGGACTGTCTTCTCTGCACTTGTGGGACTGTCTCTACCCACCTGAGGGACTGTCTCTACCCACCTGAGGGACTTTCTCTACCCACCTGAGGGACTGTCTCTACCCACCTGAGGGACTGTCTCTACCCACCTGTATGACTGTCTCTACCCACCTGAGGGACTGTCTGTACACACCTGAGGGACTGTCTCTACCCACCTGTAGGACTGTCTCTAACCCACCTGAGGGACTGTCTCTACCCACCTGAGGGACTGTCTCTACCCACCTGTATGACTGTCTCTACCCACCTGTGGGACTGTCTGTACACACCTGAGGGACTGTCTCTACCCACCTGAGGGACTTTCTCTACCCACCTGAGGGACTGTCTCTACCCACCTGAGGGACTGTCTCTACCCACCTGTATGACTGTCTCTACCCACCTGTGGGACTGTCTGTACACACCTGAGGGACTGTCTCTACCCACCTGTAGGACTGTCTCTAACCCACCTGAGGGACTGTCTCTACCCACCTGAGGGACTGTCTCTACCCACCTGTAGGACTGTCTCTACCCACCTGAGGGACTGTCTCTACCCACCTGAGGGACTGTCTCTACCCACCTGTGGGACTGTCTCCTACCCACCTGAGGGACTGTCTCCTACCCACCTGAGGGACTCTCTCCTACCCACCTGAGGGACTGTCTTCTACACATACGAGGGACTGTCTACCACCCACCAGAGGGACTGTCTACTACCCACGAGAGGGACTGTCTCTACCCACGTGAGGGACTGTCTCGACCCACCTGAGGGACTGTGTACTACCCACCTGAGGGACTGTCTCTACCCACCTGAGGGACTGTCAGCTACCCACCTGAGGGACTGTCTTCTCTGCACCTTTGTTACTGTCTCTACTCAACTGATGGACTGCCTCTACCCACCTGCGGGACTGTCTACCACCCACCAGAGGGACTGTCTCTACCCACCTGTATGACTGTCTCTACCCACCTGTATGACTGTCTCTACCCACCTGTATGACTGTCTCTACCCACCTGAGGGACTTTCTCTACCCACCTGTGGGACTGTCTCTACCCACCTGAGGTACTGTCTCTACCCACCTGTATGACTGTCTCTACCCACCTGAGGGACTGTCTCTACCCAACTGTATGACTGTCTCTACACACCAGAGGGACTGTCTCTACCCACCTGCTGGACTGTCTCCTACCCACCTGAGGGACTGTCGCCTACCCACCGTAGGGAATGTCTCCTACCCACCTGAGGGACTGTCTCCTACCCACCTGAGGGACTGTCTCCTGCCCACCGTAGGGAATGTCTCCTACCCACCTGAGGGACTGTCTCTACCCACCTGAGGGACTGTCAGCTACCCACCTGAGGGACTGTCTTCTCTGCACCTGTGTGACTGTCTCTACTCAACTGTTGGACTGCCTCTACCCACCTGCGGGACTGTCTACCACCCACCAGAGGGACTGTCTACCCCCCACTAGAGGGACTCTCTACTACCAACCAGAGGGACTGTCTCTACCCACCTGCTGGACTGTCTCCAACCCACCTGAGGGACTGTCTCCTACCCACCATAGGGAATGTCTCCTGCCCACCTGCGGGATTGTCTACCACCCACCAGAGGGACTCTCTACTACCAACCAGAGGGACTGTCTCTACCCACCTGAGGGACTGTCTCTACCCACATGAGGGACTGTCTCTACACACCTGTGGGACTGTCTCTACCCACCTGAGGGACTGTCTTCTACCCACCGTAGGGAATGTCTCCTACCCACCGTAGGGAATGTCTCCTACCCACCTGAAGGACTGTCTCTACCCAAGTGAGTGACTGTCTCGACCCACCTGAGGGACTGTCTACTACCCACCTGAGGGACTTTCAGCTACCCACCTGAGGGACTGTCTTCTCTGCACCTGCGTGACTGTCTCTACTCAACTGTTGGACTGCCTCTACCCACCTGCGGGACTGTCTACCACCCACCAGAGGGACTGTCTACCACCCACCAGAGGGACTGTCTCTACCCACCTGTGGGACTGTCTCTACCCACCTGTGGGACTGTCTCTATCCACCTGTGGGACTGTCTCCTACCCACCTGAGGGACTGTCTCCTACCCACCTGAGGGACTGTCTCCTACCCACCTGAGGGACTGTCTCTACCCACCTGAAGGACTATCTCTACCCACCTGAGGGACTGTCTCTACCCACCTGAGGGACTGTCTCTACCCACCTGAGGGACTGTCTACTTCCCACATGAAGGGATGTCTACTACCCAACTGAGAGACTGTCTCTACCCACCAGAGGGACTGTCTCTACCCACCTGAGAGACTGTCTCTACCCACCTGAGGGACTGTCTCTACCCACTTGAGGGACTGTCTCTACCCACCTGAGGGACTATCTCCTACCCACCTGAGGGACTGTCTCTACCCACCCGAGGGACTGTCTTCTCTGCACTTGTGGGACTGTCTCTACCCACCTGAGGGACTGTCTCTACCCACCTGAGGGACTTTCTTTACCCACCTGAGGGACTGTCTCTACCCACCTGAGGGACTGTCTCTACCCACCTGTATGACTGTCTCTACCCACCTGAGGGACTGTCTCTACCCACCTGTGGGACTGTCTGTACACACCTGAGGGACTGTCTCTACCCACCTGTAGGACTGTCTCTAACCCACCTGAGGGACTGTCTCTACCCACCTGAGGGACTGTCTCTACCCACCTGTAGGACTGTCTCTACCCACCTGAGGGACTGTCTCTACCCACCTGAGGGACTGTCTCTACCCACCTTAGGGACTGTCTCTACCCACCTGAGGGACTATCTCCTACCCACCTGAGGGACTGTCTCTACCCACCCGAGGGACTGTCTTCTCTGCACATGTGGGACTGTCTCTACCCACCTGAAGGACTGTCTTCCCACCTGAGGGACTGTCTCTACCCACCTGAGGGACTGTCTACTACCCACCTGAAGGGATGTCTACTACCCAACTGAGAGACTGTCTCTACCCACCAGAGGGACTGTCTCTACCCACCTGAGGGACTGTCTCTACCCACCTGAGGGACTGTCTCGACCCACCTGAGGGACTGTGTACTACCCACCTGAGGGACTGTCTCTACCCACCTGAGGGACTGTCAGCTACCCACCTGAGGGACTGTCTTCTCTGCACCTTTGTTACTGTCTCTACTCAACTGATGGACTGCCTCTACCCACCTGCGGGACTGTCTACCACCCACCAGAGGGACTGTCTGTACCCACCTTTGGGACTGTCTCTACCCAACTGTGGGACTGTCTCTACCCACCTGAGGGACTGTCTCTATCCACCTGAGGGACTATATCTACTCACCTGAGGTACTGTCTCTAACCACCCGAGGGACTGTCTCTACCCACCTGTATGACTGTCTCTAACCCACCTGTATGACTGTCTCTACCCACCTGTATGACTGTCTCTACCCACCTGAGGGACTTTCTCTACCCACCTGTGGGACTGTCTCTACCCACCTGAGGTACTGTCTCTACCCACCTGCTGGACTGTCTCCTACCCACCTGAGGGACTGTCGCCTACCCACCGTAGGGAATGTCTCCTACCCACCTGAGGGACTGTCTCCTACCCACCTGAGGGACTGTCTCCTGCCCACCGTAGGGAATGTCTCCTACCCACCTGAGGGACTGTCTCTACCCACCTGAGGGACTGTCAGCTACCCACCTGAGGGACTGTCTTCTCTGCACCTGTGTGACTGTCTCTACTCAACTGTTGGACTGCCTCTACCCACCTGCGGGACTGTCTACCACCCACCAGAGGGACTGTCTACCCCCCACTAGAGGGACTCTCTACTACCAACCAGAGGGACTGTCTCTACCCACCTGCTGGACTGTCTCCAACCCACCTGAGGGACTGTCTCCTACCCACCATAGGGAATGTCTCCTGCCCACCTGCGGGATTGTCTACCACCCACCAGAGGGACTCTCTACTACCAACCAGAGGGACTGTCTCTACCCACCTGAGGGACTGTCTCTACCCACATGAGGGACTGTCTCTACACACCTGTGGGACTGTCTCTACCCACCTGAGGGACTGTCTTCTACCCACCGTAGGGAATGTCTCCTACCCACCGTAGGGAATGTCTCCTACCCACCTGAAGGACTGTCTCTACCCAAGTGAGTGACTGTCTCGACCCACCTGAGGGACTGTCTACTACCCACCTGAGGGACTTTCAGCTACCCACCTGAGGGACTGTCTTCTCTGCACCTGCGTGACTGTCTCTACTCAACTGTTGGACTGCCTCTACCCACCTGCGGGACTGTCTACCACCCACCAGAGGGACTGTCTACCACCCACCAGAGGGACTGTCTCTACCCACCTGTGGGACTGTCTCTACCCACCTGTGGGACTGTCTCTATCCACCTGTGGGACTGTCTCCTACCCACCTGAGGGACTGTCTCCTACCCACCTGAGGGACTGTCTCCTACCCACCTGAGGGACTGTCTCCTACCCACCTGAGGGACTGTCTCTACCCACCTGAAGGACTATCTCTACCCACCTGAGGGACTGTCTCTACCCACCTGAGGGACTGTCTCTACCCACCTGAGGGACTGTCTCTACCCACCTGAGGGACTGTCTCTACCCAACTGAGGGACTGTCTACTACCCACCTGGAGGGATGTCTACTACCCAACTGAGAGACTGTCTCTACCCACCAGAGGGACTGTCTCTACCCACCTGAGGGACTGTCTCTACCCACCTGAGGGACTGTCTCTACCCACCTGAGGGTCTGTCTCTACCCACCTGAGGGACTGTCTCTACCCACCTGAGGACTGTTTCTACCCACTTGAGGGACTGTCTCTACCCACCTGAGGGACTATCTCCTACCCACCTGAGGGACTGTCTCTACCCACCTGAGGGACTGTCTTCTCTGCACATGTGGGACTGTCTCTACCCACCTGAGGGACTGTCTCTACCCACCTGAGGGACTTTCTCTACCCACCTGAGGGACTGTCTCTACCCACCTGAGGGACTGTCTCTACCCACCTGAGGGACTTATTTCTACCCACTTGAGGGACTGTCTCTACCCACCTGTGGGACTGTCTCTCCTCACCTGTGGGACTGTCTCCTACCCACCTGTGGGACTGTCTCCTACCCACCTGAGGGACTGTCTCCTACCCACCTGAGGGACTGTCTCCTACCCACCTGAGGGACTGTCTCTACCCACCTGAGGGACTGTCTCTACCCACCTGAGGGACTCTCTCTACCCACCTGAGGGACTGTCTCTACCCACCTGAGGGACTGTGTCTACCCACCTGAGGGACTGTCTCTACCCACCTGCGAAACTGTCTCTACCCACCTGCAGGACTTTCTACCACCCACCAGAGGGACTGTCTACCACCCACCAGAGGGACTCTCTAGTACCAACCAGAGGGACTGCCTCTACCCACCTGTGGGACTGTCTCTCCTCACCTGTGGGACTGTCTCCTACCCACCTGTGGGACTGTCTCCTACCCACCTGAGGGACTGTCTCCTACCCACCTGAGGGACTGTCTCCTACCCACCTGAGGGACTGTCTCTACCCACCTGTGGGACTGTCTTTACCCACCTGGGGGACTGTCAGCTACCCACCTGAGGGACTGTCTTCTCTGCATCTGTGTGACTGTCTCTACCCATCTGAGGGACTATCTCCTACCCACCTGAGGGACTGTCTCTACCCACCTGAGGGACTGTCTCTACCCACCTGAGGGACTGTCTTTACCCACCTGAGGGACTGTCACGACCCACCTGAGGGACTATCTCCTACCCACCTGAGGGACTGTCTCTAACCACCTGAGGGACTGTCTCTACCCACCTGAGGGACTGTCTCTACAAACCTGAGGGACTGTCTCTACCCACCTGAGGGACTGTCTCTACCCACTTGAGGGGCTGTCTACTACCCACCTGAGGGACTGTCTACTTCCCACATGAAGGGATGTCTACTACCCAACTGAGAGACTGTCTCTACCCACCAGAGGGACTGTCTCTACCCACCTGAGAGACTGTCTCTACCCACCTGAGGGACTGTCTCTAACCACTTGAGGGACTGTCTCTACCCACCTGAGGGACTATCTCCTACCCACCTGAGGGACTGTCTCTACCCACCCGAGGGACTGTCTTCTCTACACTTGTGGGACTGTCTCTACCCACCTGAGGGACTGTCTCTACCCACCTGTATGACTGTCTCTACCCACCTGAGGGACTGTCTCTACCCACCTGTGGGACTGTCTGTACACACCTGAGGGACTGTCTCTACCCACCTGTAGGACTGTCTCTACCCACCTGAGGGACTGTCTCTACCCACCTGAGGGACTGTCTCTACCCACCTGTAGGACTGTCTCTACCCACCTGAGGGACTGTCTCTACCCACCTGAGGGACTGTCTCTACCCACTTGAGGGACTGTCTCTACCCACCTGAGGGACTATCTCCTACCCACCTGAGGGACTGTCTCTACCCACCCGAGGGACTGTCTTCTCTGCACATGTGGGACTGTCTCTACCCACCTGAAGGACTGTCTCTACCCACCTGAGGGACTGTCTCTACCCACCTGAGGGACTGTCTACTACCCACCTGAAGGGATGTCTACTACCCAACTGAGAGACTGTCTCTACCCACCAGAGGGACTGTCTCTACCCACCTGAGGGACTGTCTCTACCCACCTGAGGGACTGTCTCTACCCACCTGAGGGACTGTCTCTACCCACCTGATGGACTGTCTCTACCCACCTGAGGGACTGTCTCTACCCAACTGAGGGACTGTCTACTACCCACCTGAAGGGATGTCTACTACCCAACTGAGAGACTGTCTCTACCCACCAGAGGGACTGTCTCTACCCACCTGAGGGACTGTCTCTACCCACCTGAGGGACTGTCTCTACCCACCTGAGGGACTGTCTCTACCCACCTGAGGACTGTTTCTACCCACTTGAGGGACTGTCTCTACCCACCTGAGGGACTATCTCCTACCCACCTGAGGGACTGTCTCTACCCACCCGAGGGACTGTCTTCTCTGCACATGTGGGACTGTCTCTACCCACCTGAGGGACTGTCTCTACCCACCTGAGGGACTGTCTCTACCCAACTGAGGGACTGTCTCTACCCACCTGAGGACTGTTTCTACCCACTTGAGGGACTGTCTCTACCCACCTGAGGGACTATCTCCTACCCACCTGAGGGACTGTCTCTACCCACCCGAGGGACTGTCTTCTCTGCACATGTGGGACTGTCTCTACCCACCTGAAGGACTGTCTCTACCCACCTGAGGGACTGTCTCTACCCACCTGAGGGACTGTCTACTACCCACCTGAAGGGATGTCTACTACCCAACTGAGAGACTGTCTCTACCCACCAGAGGGACTGTCTCTACCCACCTGAGGGACTGTCTCTACCCACCTGAGGGACTGTCTCTACCCACCTGAGGGACTGTCTCTACCCACCTGATGGACTGTCTCTACCCACCTGAGGGACTGTCTCTACCCAACTGAGGGACTGTCTACTACCCACCTGAAGGGATGTCTACTACCCAACTGAGAGACTGTCTCTACCCACCAGAGGGACTGTCTCTACCCACCTGAGGGACTGTCTCTACCAACCTGAGGGACTGTCTCTACCCACCTGAGGGACTGTCTCTACCCACCTGAGGGACTATCTCCTACCCACCTGAGGGACTGTCTCTACCCACCCGAGGGACTGTCTTCTCTGCACATGTGGGACTGTCTCTACCCACCTGAGGGACTGTCTCTACCCACCTGAGGGACTGTCTCTACCCACCTGAGGGACTGTCTCTACCCACCTGAGGACTGTTTCTACCCACTTGAGGGACTGTCTCTACCCACCTGAGGGACTGTCTCTACCCACCTGAGGGACTTTCTCTACCCACCTGAGGGACTGTCTCTACCCACCTGAGGGACTGTCTCTACCCACCTGAGGGACTTATTTCTACCCACTTGAGGGACTGTCTCTACCCACCTGTGGGACTGTCTCTACCCACCTGCGAAACTGTCTCTACCCACCTGCAGGACTTTCTACCACCCACCAGAGGGACTGTCTACCACCCACCAGAGGGACTCTCTAGTACCAACCAGAGGGACTGCCTCTACCCATCTGAGGGACTGTCTCTACCCACCTGTGGGACTGTCTCTACCCACCTGAGGGACTGTCTCTACCCACCTGAGGGACTGTCTCTACCCACCTGAGGACTGTTTCTACCCACTTGAGGGACTGTCTCTACCCACCTGAGGGACTATCTCCTACCCACCTGAGGGACTGTCTCTACCCACCCGAGGGACTGTCTTCTCTGCACATGTGGGACTGTCTCTACCCACCTGAAGGACTGTCTCTACCCACCTGAGGGACTGTCTCTACCCACCTGAGGGACTGTCTACTACCCACCTGAAGGGATGTCTACTACCCAACTGAGAGACTGTCTCTACCCACCAGAGGGACTGTCTCTACCCACCTGAGGGACTGTCTCTACCCACCTGAGGGACTGTCTCTACCCACCTGAGGGACTGTCTCTACCCACCTGATGGACTGTCTCTACCCACCTGAGGGACTGTCTCTACCCAACTGAGGGACTGTCTACTACCCACCTGAAGGGATGTCTACTACCCAACTGAGAGACTGTCTCTACCCACCAGAGGGACTGTCTCTACCCACCTGAGGGACTGTCTCTACCCACCTGAGGGACTGTCTCTACCCACCTGAGGGACTGTCTCTACCCACCTGAGGGACTATCTCCTACCCACCTGAGGGACTGTCTCTACCCACCCGAGGGACTGTCTTCTCTGCACATGTGGGACTGTCTCTACCCACCTGAGGGACTGTCTCTACCCACCTGAGGGACTGTCTCTACCCACCTGAGGGACTGTCTCTACCCACCTGAGGACTGTTTCTACCCACTTGAGGGACTGTCTCTACCCACCTGAGGGACTGTCTCTACCCACCTGAGGGACTTTCTCTACCCACCTGAGGGACTGTCTCTACCCACCTGAGGGACTGTCTCTACCCACCTGAGGGACTTATTTCTACCCACTTGAGGGACTGTCTCTACCCACCTGTGGGACTGTCTCTACCCACCTGCGAAACTGTCTCTACCCACCTGCAGGACTTTCTACCACCCACCAGAGGGACTGTCTACCACCCACCAGAGGGACTCTCTAGTACCAACCAGAGGGACTGCCTCTACCCATCTGAGGGACTGTCTCTACCCACCTGTGGGACTGTCTCTACCCACCTGAGGGACTATCTCCTACCCACCTGAGGGACTGTCTCTAACCACCTGAGGGACTGTCTCTACCCACCTGAGGGACTGTCTCTACAAACCTGAGGGACTGTCTCTACCCACCTGAGGGACTGTCTCTACCCACTTGAGGGGCTGTCTACTACCCACCTGAGGGACTGTCTACTTCCCACATGAAGGGATGTCTACTACCCAACTGAGAGACTGTCTCTACCCACCAGAGGGACTGTCTCTACCCACCTGAGAGACTGTCTCTACCCACCTGAGGGACTGTCTCTAACCACTTGAGGGACTGTCTCTACCCACCTGAGGGACTATCTCCTACCCACCTGAGGGACTGTCTCTACCCACCCGAGGGACTGTCTTCTCTACACTTGTGGGACTGTCTCTACCCACCTGAGGGACTGTCTCTACCCACCTGTATGACTGTCTCTACCCACCTGAGGGACTGTCTCTACCCACCTGTGGGACTGTCTGTACACACCTGAGGGACTGTCTCTACCCACCTGTAGGACTGTCTCTACCCACCTGAGGGACTGTCTCTACCCACCTGAGGGACTGTCTCTACCCACCTGTAGGACTGTCTCTACCCACCTGAGGGACTGTCTCTACCCACCTGAGGGACTGTCTCTACCCACTTGAGGGACTGTCTCTACCCACCTGAGGGACTATCTCCTACCCACCTGAGGGACTGTCTCTACCCACCCGAGGGACTGTCTTCTCTGCACATGTGGGACTGTCTCTACCCACCTGAAGGACTGTCTCTACCCACCTGAGGGACTGTCTCTACCCACCTGAGGGATTGTCTACTACCCACCTGAAGGGATGTCTACTACCCAACTGAGAGACTGTCTCTACCCACCAGAGGGACTGTCTCTACCCACCTGAGGGACTGTCTCTACCCACCTGAGGGACTGTCTCTACCCACCTGAGGGACTGTCTCTACCCACCTGATGGACTGTCGCTACCCACCTGAGGGACTGTCTCTACCCAACTGAGGGACTGTCTACTACCCACCTGAAGGGATGTCTACTACCCAACTGAGAGACTGTCTCTACCCACCAGAGGGACTGTCTCTACCCACCTGAGGGACTGTCTCTACCCACCTGAGGGACTGTCTCTACCCACCTGAGGGACTGTCTCTACCCACCTGAGGACTGTTTCTACCCACTTGAGGGACTGTCTCTACCCACCTGAGGACTGTTTCTACCCACTTGAGGGACTGTCTCTACCCACCTGAGGGACTATCTCCTACCCACCTGAGGGACTGTCTCTACCCACCCGAGGGACTGTCTTCTCTGCACATGTGGGACTGTCTCTACCCACCTGAGGGACTGTCTCTACCCACCTGAGGGACTGTCTCTACCCACCTGAGGGACTGTCTCTACCCACCTGTGGGACTGTCTGTACACACCTGAGGGACTGTCTCTACCCACCTGTAGGACTGTCTCTACCCACCTGAGGGACTGTCTCTACCCACCTGAGGGACTGTCTCTACCCACCTGTAGGACTGTCTCTACCCACCTGAGGGACTGTCTCTACCCACCTGAGGGACTGTCTCTACCCACTTGAGGGACTGTCTCTACCCACCTGAGGGACTATCTCCTACCCACCTGAGGGACTGTCTCTACCCACCCGAGGGACTGTCTTCTCTGCACATGTGGGACTGTCTCTACCCACCTGAAGGACTGTCTCTACCCACCTGAGGGACTGTCTCTACCCACCTGAGGGATTGTCTACTACCCACCTGAAGGGATGTCTACACCCAACTGAGAGACTGTCTCTACCCACCAGAGGGACTGTCTCTACCCACCTGAGGGACTGTCTCTACCCACCTGAGGGACTGTCTCTACCCACCTGAGGGACTGTCTCTACCCACCTGATGGACTGTCGCTACCCACCTGAGGGACTGTCTCTACCCAACTGAGGGACTGTCTACTACCCACCTGAAGGGATGTCTACTACCCAACTGAGAGACTGTCTCTACCCACCAGAGGGACTGTCTCTACCCACCTGAGGGACTGTCTCTACCCACCTGAGGGACTGTCTCTACCCACCTGAGGGACTGTCTCTACCCACCTGAGGACTGTTTCTACCCACTTGAGGGACTGTCTCTACCCACCTGAGGGACTATCTCCTACCCACCTGAGGGACTGTCTCTACCCACCCGAGGGACTGTCTTCTCTGCACATGTGGGACTGTCTCTACCCACCTGAGGGACTGTCTCTAGCCACCTGAGGGACTGTCTCTACCCACCTGAGGGACTGTCTCTACCCACCTGAGGACTGTTTCTACCCACTTGAGGGACTGTCTCTACCCACCTGAGGGACTATCTCCTACCCACCTGAGGGACTGTCTCTACCCACCCGAGGGACTGTCTTCTCTGCACATGTGGGACTGTCTCTACCCACCTGAAGGACTGTCTCTACCCACCTGAGGGACTGTCTCTACCCACCTGAGGGACTGTCTACTACCCACCTGAAGGGATGTCTACTACCCAACTGAGAGACTGTCTCTACCCACCAGAGGGACTGTCTCTACCCACCTGAGGGACTGTCTCTACCCACCTGAGGGACTGTCTCTACCCACCTGAGGGACTGTCTCTACCCACCTGATGGACTGTCTCTACCCACCTGAGGGACTGTCTCTACCCAACTGAGGGACTGTCTACTACCCACCTGAAGGGATGTCTACTACCCAACTGAGAGACTGTCTCTACCCACCAGCGGGACTGTCTCTACCCACCTGAGGGACTGTCTCTACCCACCTGAGGGACTGTCTCTACCCACCTGAGGGACTGTCTCTACCCACCTGAGGACTGTTTCTACCCACTTGAGGGACTGTCTCTACCCACCTGAGGGACTATCTCCTACCCACCTGAGGGACTGTCTCTACCCACCCGAGGGACTGTCTTCTCTGCACATGTGGGACTGTCTCTACCCACCTGAGGGACTGTCTCTACCCACCTGAGGGACTGTCTCTACCCACCTGAGGGACTGTCTCTACCCACCTGAGGACTGTTTCTACCCACTTGAGGGACTGTCTCTACCCACCTGAGGGACTATCTCCTACCCACCTGAGGGACTGTCTCTACCCACCCGAGGGACTGTCTTCTCTGCACATGTGGGACTGTCTCTACCCACCTGAGGGACTGTCTCTACCCACCTGAGGGACTTTCTCTACCCACCTGAGGGACTGTCTCTACCCACCTGCGAAACTGTCTCTACCCACCTGCAGGACTTTCTACCACCCACCAGAGGGACTGTCTACCACCCACCAGAGGGACTCTCTAGTACCAACCAGAGGGACTGCCTCTACCCATCTGAGGGACTGTCTCTACCCACCTGTGGGACTGTCTCTACACACCTGTGGGACTGTCATTACCCACCTGGGGGACTGTCAGCTACCCACCTGAGGGACTGTCTTCTCTGCACCTGTGTGACTGTCTCTACTCAACTGTTGGACAGCCTCTACCCACCTGCGGGACTGTCTACCACCCACCAGAGGGACTGTCTACCACCCACCAGAGGGACTGTCTCTACCCACCTGAGGGACTGTCTCTACCCACCTGAGGGACTGTCTCTACCCACCTGAGGGACTGTCTCTACCCACCTGAGGGACTGTCTCTACCCATCTGAGGGACTATCTCCTACCCACCTGAGGGACTGTCTCTACCCACCTGAGGGACTGTCTCTACCCACCTGAGGGACTGTCTTTACCCACCTGAGGGACTGTCTCGACCCACCTGAGGGACTATCTCCTACCCACCTGAGGGACTGTCTCTACCCACCTGAGGGACTGTCTCTACCCACCTGAGGGACTGTCTCTACCCACCTGAGGGACTGTCTCTACCCACCTGAGGGACTGTCTCTACCCACTTGAGGGGCTGTCTACTACCCACCTGAGGGACTGTCTCCTACCCACTTTAGGGACTGTCTCTACCCACCTGAGGGACTGTTTCTACCCACTTGAGGGACTGTCTCTACCCACCTGAGGGACTATCTCCTACCCACCTGAGGGACTGTCTCTACCCACCCGAGGGACTGTCTTCTCTGCACATGTGGGACTGTCTCTACCCACCTGAGGGACTGTCTCTACCCACCTGAGGGACTTTCTCTACCCACCTGAGGGACTGTCTCTACCCACCTGCGAAACTGTCTCTACCCACCTGCAGGACTTTCTACCACCCACCAGAGGGACTGTCTACCACCCACCAGAGGGACTCTCTAGTACCAACCAGAGGGACTGCCTCTACCCATCTGAGGGACTGTCTCTACCCACCTGTGGGACTGTCTCTACACACCTGTGGGACTGTCATTACCCACCTGGGGGACTGTCAGCTACCCACCTGAGGGACTGTCTTCTCTGCACCTGTGTGACTGTCTCTACTCAACTGTTGGACAGCCTCTACCCACCTGCGGGACTGTCTACCACCCACCAGAGGGACTGTCTACCACCCACCAGAGGGACTGTCTCTACCCACCTGAGGGACTGTCTCTACCCACCTGAGGGACTGTCTCTACCCACCTGAGGGACTGTCTCTACCCACCTGAGGGACTGTCTCTACCCATCTGAGGGACTATCTCCTACCCACCTGAGGGACTGTCTCTACCCACCTGAGGGACTGTCTCTACCCACCTGAGGGACTGTCTTTACCCACCTGAGGGACTGTCTCGACCCACCTGAGGGACTATCTCCTACCCACCTGAGGGACTGTCTCTACCCACCTGAGGGACTGTCTCTACCCACCTGAGGGACTGTCTCTACCCACCTGAGGGACTGTCTCTACCCACCTGAGGGACTGTCTCTACCCACTTGAGGGGCTGTCTACTACCCACCTGAGGGACTGTCTCCTACCCACTTGAGGGACTGTCTCTACCCACCTGAGGGACTATCTCCTACCCACCTGAGGGACTGTCTCTACCCACCCGAGGGACTGTCTTCTCTGCACATGTGGGACTGTCTCTACCCACCTGAGGGACTGTCTCTACCCACCTGAGGGACTGTCTCTACCCACCTGAGGGACTGTCTCTACCCACCTGAGGACTGTTTCTACCCACTTGAGGGACTGTCTCTACCCACCTGAGGGACTATCTCCTACCCACCTGAGGGACTGTCTCTACCCACCCGAGGGACTGTCTTCTCTGCACATGTGGGACTGTCTCTACCCACCTGAGGGACTGTCTCTACCCACCTGAAGGACTTTCTCTACCCACCTGAGGGACTGTCTCTACCCACCTGAGGGACTGTCTCTACCCACCTGAGGGACTTATTTCTACCCACTTGAGGGACTGTCTCTACCCACCTGTGGGACTGTCTCTCCCCACCTGTGGGACTGTCTCTACCCACCTGCGAAACTGTCTCTACCCACCTGCAGGACTTTCTACCACCCACCAGAGGGACTGTCTACCACCCACCAGAGGGACTCTCTAGTACCAACCAGAGGGACTGCCTCTACCCATCTGAGGGACTGTCTCTACCCACCTGTGGGACTGTCTCTACCCACCTGTGGGACTGTCTTTACCCAACTGGGGGACTGTCAGCTACCCACCTGAGGGACTGTCTTCTCTGCACCTGTGTGACTGTCTCTACTCAACTGTTGGACAGCCTCTACCCACCTGCGGGACTGTCTACCACCCACCAGAGGGACTGTCTACCACCCACCAGAGGGACTGTCTCTACCCACCTGAGGGACTGTCTCTACCCACCTGAGGGACTGTCTCTACCCACCTGAGGGACTGTCTCTACCCACCTGAGGGACTGTCTCTACCCATCTGAGGGAATATCTCCTACCCACCTGAGGGACTGTCTCTACCCACCTGAGGGACTGTCTCTACCCACCTGAGGGACTGTCTTTACCCACCTGAGGGACTGTCTCGACCCACCTGAGGGACTATCTCCTACCCACCTGAGGGACTGTCTCTACCCACCTGAGGGACTGTCTCTACCCACCTGAGGGACTGTCTCTACCCACCTGAGGGACTGTCTCTACCCACCTGAGGGACTGTCTCTACCCACTTGAGGGGCTGTCTACTACCCACCTGAGGGACTGTCTCCTACCCACCTGAGGGACTGTCTCTACCCACCTGAGGGACTGTCTCTACCCACCTGAGGAACTCTCTCTAACCAACTGAGGGACTGTCTCTACCCACTAGAGGGACTCTCTAGTACCAACCAGAGGGACTGTCTCTACCCATCTGAGGGACTGTCTCTACCCACCTGTGGGACTGTCTCTACCCACCTGAGGGACTGTCTCTACCCACCTGAGGGACTGTCTCTACCCACCTGAGGGACTGTCTCTACCCACCTGAGGGACTGTCTCTACCCACCTGAGGGACTGTCTCGACCCACCTGAGGACTGTTTCTACCCACTTGAGGGACTGTCTCTACCCACCTGAGGGACTATCTCCTACCCACCTGAGGGACTGTCTCTACCCACCCGAGGGACTGTCTTCTCTGCACATGTGGGACTGTCTCTACCCACCTGAGGGACTGTCTCTACCCACCTGAGGGACTGTCTCTACCCACCTGAGGGACTGTCTCTACCCACCTGAGGACTGTTTCTACCCACTTGAGGGACTGTCTCTACCCACCTGAGGGACTATCTCCTACCCACCTGAGGGACTGTCTCTACCCACCCGAGGGACTGTCTTCTCTGCACATGTGGGACTGTCTCTACCCACCTGAGGGACTGTCTCTACCCACCTGAGGGACTTTCTCTAACCACCTGAGGGACTGTCTCTACCCACCTGAGGGACTGTCTCTACCCACCTGAGGGACTTATTTCTACCCACCTGAGGGACTGTCTCTACCCACCTGTGGAACTGTCTCTCCCCACCTGTGGGACTGTCTCCTACCCACCTGTGGGACTGTCTCCTACCCACCTGAGGGACTGTCTCCTACCCACCTGAGGGACTGTCTTCTCTGCACATGTGGGACTGTCTCTACCCACCTGAGGGACTGTCTCTACCCACCTGAGGGACTGTCTCTACCCACCTGAGGGACTGTCTCTACCCACCTGAGGACTGTTTCTACCCACTTGAGGGACTGTCTCTACCCACCTGAGGGACTATCTCCTACCCACCTGAGGGACTGTCTCTATCCACCCGAGGGACTGTCTTCTCTGCACATTTGGGACTGTCTCTACCCACCTGAGGGACTGTCTCTACCCACCTGAGGGACTTTCTCTAACCACCTGAGGGACTGTCTCTACCCACCTGAGGGACTGTCTCTACCCACCTGAAGGACTTATTTCTACCCACCTGAGGGACTGTCTCTACCCACCTGTGGGACTGTCTCTCCCCACCTGTGGGACTGTCTCCTACCCACCTGTGGGACTGTCTCCTACCCACCTGAGGGACTGTCTCCTACCCACCTGAGGGACTGTCTCTACCCACCTGAGGGACTGTCTCTACCCACCTGAGGGACTCTCTCTACCCACCTGAGGGACTGTCTCTACCCACCTGAGGGACTGTCTCTACCCACCTGCGGGACTGTCTCTACCCACCTGCAGGACTTTCTACCACCCACCAGAGGGACTGTACCACCCACCAGAGGGACTCTCTAGTACCAACCGTAGGGACTGCCTCTACCCATCTCAGGGACTGTCTCTACCCACCTGTGGGACTGTCTCTACCCACCTGTGGGACTGTCTCTACCCACCTGGGGGACTGTCAGCTACCCACCTGAGGGACTGTCTTCTCTGCACCTGTGTGACTGTCTCTACTCAACTGTTGGACTGCCTCTACCCACCTGCGGGACTGTCTACCACCCACCAGAGGGACTGTCTACCACCCACCAGAGGGACTGTCTCTACCCACCTGAGGGACTGTCTCTACCCACCTGAGGGACTGTCTCTACCCACCTGAGGGACTGTCTCTACCCACCTGAGGGACTGTCTCTACCCACCTGAGGGACTGTCTCTACCCACCTGAGGGACTGTCTCTACCCACCTGAGGGACTGTCTCTACCCAGCTGAGGGACTATCTCCTACCCACCTGAGGGACTGTCTCTACCCACCTGAGGGACTGTCTCTACCCACCTGAGGGACTGTCTTTACCCACCTGAGGGACTGTCTCTACCCACCTGAGGGACTATCTCCTACCCACCTGAGGGACTGTCTCTACCCACCTGAGGGACTGTCTCTACCCACCTGAGGGACTGTCTCTACCCACCTGAGGGACTGTCTCTACCCACCTGAGGGACTGTCTCTACCCACTTGAGGGGCTGTCTACTACCCACCTGAGGGACTGTCTCCTACCCAACTGAGGGACTGTCTCTACCCACCTGTGGAACTGTCTCTCCCCACCTGTGGGACTGTCTCCTACCCACCTGTGGGACTGTCTCCTACCCACCTGAGGGACTGTCTCCTACCCACCTGAGGGACTGTCTTCTCTGCACATGTGGGACTGTCTCTACCCACCTGAGGGACTGTCTCTACCCACCTGAGGGACTGTCTCTACCCACCTGAGGGACTGTCTCTACCCACCTGAGGACTGTTTCTACCCACTTGAGGGACTGTCTCTACCCACCTGAGGGACTATCTCCTACCCACCTGAGGGACTGTCTCTATCCACCCGAGGGACTGTCTTCTCTGCACATGTGGGACTGTCTCTACCCACCTGAGGGACTGTCTCTACCCACCTGAGGGACTTTCTCTAACCACCTGAGGGACTGTCTCTACCCACCTGAGGGACTGTCTCTACCCACCTGAAGGACTTATTTCTACCCACCTGAGGGACTGTCTCTACCCACCTGTGGGACTGTCTTCTCAGCACCTGTGGGACTGTCTCCTACCCACCTGTGGGACTGTCTCCTACCCACCTGAGGGACTGTCTCCTACCCACCTGAGGGACTGTCTCTACCCACCTGAGGGACTGTCTCTACCCACCTGAGGGACTCTCTCTACCCACCTGAGGGACTGTCTCTACCCACCTGAGGGACTGTCTCTACCCACCTGCGGGACTGTCTCTACCCACCTGCAGGACTTTCTACCACCCACCAGAGGGACTGTACCACCCACCAGAGGGACTCTCTAGTACCAACCGTAGGGACTGCCTCTACCCATCTCAGGGACTGTCTCTACCCACCTGTGGGACTGTCTCTACCCACCTGTGGGACTGTCTCTACCCACCTGGGGGACTGTCAGCTACCCACCTGAGGGACTGTCTTCTCTGCACCTGTGTGACTGTCTCTACTCAACTGTTGGACTGCCTCTACCCACCTGCGGGACTGTCTACCACCCACCAGAGGGACTGTCTACCACCCACCAGAGGGACTGTCTCTACCCACCTGAGGGACTGTCTCTACCCACCTGAGGGACTGTCTCTACCCACCTGAGGGACTGTCTCTACCCACCTGAGGGACTGTCTCTACCCACCTGAGGGACTGTCTCTACCCACCTGAGGGACTGTCTCTACCCACCTGAGGGACTGTCTCTACCCAGCTGAGGGACTATCTCCTACCCACCTGAGGGACTGTCTCTACCCACCTGAGGGACTGTCTCTACCCACCTGAGGGACTGTCTTTACCCACCTGAGGGACTGTCTCTACCCACCTGAGGGACTATCTCCTACCCACCTGAGGGACTGTCTCTACCCACCTGAGGGACTGTCTCTACCCACCTGAGGGACTGTCTCTACCCACCTGAGGGACTGTCTCTACCCACCTGAGGGACTGTCTCTACACACTTGAGGGGCTGTCTACTACCCACCTGAGGGACTGTCTCCTACCCAACTGAGGGACTGTCTCTACCCACCTGAGGGACTGTCTCTACCCACCTGAGGAACTCTCTCTACCCACCTGAGGGACTGTCTCCACCCACTAGAGGGACTGTCTCTACCCACCTGAGGGACTGTCTCTACCCACCTGCGGGACTGTCTCTACCCACCTGCGGGACTTTCTACCACCCACCAGAGGGACTGTCTACCACCCACCAGAGGGACTCTCTTGTACCAACCAGAGGGACTGTCTCTACCCATCTGAGGGACTGTCTCTACCCACCTGTGGGACTGTCTCTACCCACCTGAGGGACTGTCTCTACCCACCTGAGGGACTGTCTCTACCCACCTGAGGGACTGTCTCTACCCACCTGAGGGACTGTCTCTACCGACCTGAGGGACTCTCTAGTACCAACCACAGGGACTGTCTCTACCCATCTGAGGGACTGTCTCTACCCATCTGAGGGACTGTCTCTACCCACCTGTGGGACTGTCTCTACCCACCTGAGGGACTGTCTCTACCCACCTGAGGGACTGTCTCTACCCACCTGAGGGACTATCTCCTACCCACCTGAGGGACTGTCTCTACCCACCTGAGGGACTGTCTCTACCCACCTGAGGGACTGTCTCTACCCACCTGAGGGACTGTCTCTACCCACCTGAGGGACTGTCTCTACCCACTTGAGGGACTGTCTACTACCCACCTGAGGGGCTGTCTACTACCCACCTGAGGGACTGTCTCCTACCCACCTGAGGGACTCTCTCTACCCACCTGAGGGACTGTCTCTACCCACCTGAGGGACTGTCTCTACCCACCTGAGGGACTGTCTCTACCCACCTGAGGGACTGTCTTTACCCACCTGAGGGACTGTCTCTACCCACCTGAGGGACTATCTCCTACCCACCTGAGGGACTGTCTCTACCCACCCGAGGGACTGTCTTCTCTGCACATGTGGGACTGTCTCTACCCACCTGAGGGACTGTCTCTACCCACCTGAGGGACTGTCTCTACCCACCAGAGGGACTGTCTCTACCCACCTGAGGACTGTTTCTACCCACTTGAGGGACTGTCTCTACCCACCTGAGGGACTATCTCCTACCCACCTGAGGGACTGTCTCTACCCACCCGAGGGACTGTCTTCTCTGCACATGTGGGACTGTCTCTACCCACCTGAGGGACTGTCTCTACCCACCTGAAGGACTTTCTCTACCCACCTGAGGGACTGTCTCTACCCACCTGAGGGACTGTCTCTACCCACCTGAGGGACTTATTTCTACCCACTTGAGGGACTGTCTCTACCCACCTGTGGGACTGTCTCTCCCCACCTGTGGGACTGTCTCTACCCACCTGCGAAACTGTCTCTACCCACCTGCAGGACTTTCTACCACCCACCAGAGGGACTGTCTACCACCCACCAGAGGGACTCTCTAGTACCAACCAGAGGGACTGCCTCTACCCATCTGAGGGACTGTCTCTACCCACCTGTGGGACTGTCTCTACCCACCTGTGGGACTGTCTTTACCCACCTGGGGGACTGTCAGCTACCCACCTGAGGGACTGTCTTCTCTGCACCTGTGTGACTGTCTCTACTCAACTGTTGGACAGCCTCTACCCACCTGCGGGACTGTCTACCACCCACCAGAGGGACTGTCTACCACCCACCAGAGGGACTGTCTCTACCCACCTGAGGGACTGTCTCTACCCACCTGAGGGACTGTCTCTACCCACCTGAGGGACTGTCTCTACCCATCTGAGGGACTATCTCCTACCCACCTGAGGGACTGTCTCTACCCACCTGAGGGACTGTCTCTACCCACCTGAGGGACTGTCTTTACCCACCTGAGGGACTGTCTCGACCCACCTGAGGGACTATCTCCTACCCACCTGAGGGACTGTCTCTACCCACCTGAGGGACTGTCTCTACCCACCTGAGGGACTGTCTCTACCCACCTGAGGGACTGTCTCTACCCACCTGAGGGACTGTCTCTACCCACTTGAGGGGCTGTCTACTACCCACCTGAGGGACTGTCTCCTACCCACCTGAGGGACTGTCTCTACCCACCTGAGGGACTGTCTCTACCCACCTGAGGAACTCTCTCTACCCACCTGAGGGACTGTCTCTACCCACTAGAGGGACTGTCTCTACCCACCTGAGGGACTGTCTCTACCCACCTGCGGGACTGTCTCTACCCACCTGCGGGACTTTCTACCACCCACCAGAGGGACTGTCTTCCACCCACCAGAGGGACTCTCTAGTACCAACCAGAGGGACTGTCTCTACCCATCTGAGGGACTGTCTCTACCCACCTGTGGGACTGTCTCTACCCACCTGAGGGACTGTCTCTACCCACCTGAGGGACTGTCTCTACCCACCTGAGGGACTGTCTCTACCCACCTGAGGGACTGTCTCTACCCACCTGAGGGACTGTCTCTACCCACCTGAGGGACTGTCTCGACCCACCTGAGGACTGTTTCTACCCACTTGAGGGACTGTCTCTACCCACCTGAGGGACTATCTCCTACCCACCTGAGGGACTGTCTCTACCCACCCGAGGGACTGTCTTCTCTGCACATGTGGGACTGTCTCTACCCACCTGAGGGACTGTCTCTACCCACCTGAGGGACTGTCTCTACCCACCTGAGGGACTGTCTCTACCCACCTGAGGACTGTTTCTACCCACTTGAGGGACTGTCTCTACCCACCTGAGGGACTATCTCCTACCCACCTGAGGGACTGTCTCTACCCACCCGAGGGACTGTCTTCTCTGCACATGTGGGACTGTCTCTACCCACCTGAGGGACTGTCTCTACCCACCTGAAGGACTTTCTCTACCCACCTGAGGGACTGTCTCTACCCACCTGAGGGACTGTCTCTACCCACCTGAGGGACTTATTTCTACCCACTTGAGGGACTGTCTCTACCCACCTGTGGGACTGTCTCTCCCCACCTGTGGGACTGTCTCTACCCACCTGCGAAACTGTCTCTACCCACCTGCAGGACTTTCTACCACCCACCAGAGGGACTGTCTACCACCCACCAGAGGGACTCTCTAGTACCAACCAGAGGGACTGCCTCTACCCATCTGAGGGACTGTCTCTACCCACCTGTGGGACTGTCTCTACCCACCTGTGGGACTGTCTTTACCCACCTGGGGGACTGTCAGCTACCCACCTGAGGGACTGTCTTCTCTGCACCTGTGTGACTGTCTCTACTCAACTGTTGGACAGCCTCTACCCACCTGCGGGACTGTCTACCACCCACCAGAGGGACTGTCTACCACCCACCAGAGGGACTGTCTCTACCCACCTGAGGGACTGTCTCTACCCACCTGAGGGACTGTCTCTACCCACCTGAGGGACTGTCTCTACCCATCTGAGGGACAATCTCCTACCCACCTGAGGGACTGTCTCTACCCACCTGAGGGACTGTCTCTACCCACCTGAGGGACTGTCTTTACCCACCTGAGGGACTGTCTCGACCCACCTGAGGGACTATCTCCTACCCACCTGAGGGACTGTCTCTACCCACCTGAGGGACTGTCTCTACCCACCTGAGGGACTGTCTCTACCCACCTGAGGGACTGTCTCTACCCACCTGAGGGACTGTCTCTACCCACTTGAGGGGCTGTCTACTACCCACCTGAGGGACTGTCTCCTACCCACCTGAGGGACTGTCTCTACCCACCTGAGGGACTGTCTCTACCCACCTGAGGAACTCTCTCTACCCACCTGAGGGACTGTCTCTACCCACTAGAGGGACTGTCTCTACCCACCTGAGGGACTGTCTCTACCCACCTGCGGGACTGTCTCTACCCACCTGCGGGACTTTCTACCACCCACCAGAGGGACTGTCTTCCACCCACCAGAGGGACTCTCTAGTACCAACCAGAGGGACTGTCTCTACCCATCTGAGGGACTGTCTCTACCCACCTGTGGGACTGTCTCTACCCACCTGAGGGACTGTCTCTACCCACCTGAGGGACTGTCTCTACCCACCTGAGGGACTGTCTCTACCCACCTGAGGGACTGTCTCTACCCACCTGAGGGACTGTCTCTACCCACCTGAGGGACTGTCTCGACCCACCTGAGGACTGTTTCTACCCACTTGAGGGACTGTCTCTACCCACCTGAGGGACTATCTCCTACCCACCTGAGGGACTGTCTCTACCCACCCAAGGGACTGTCTTCTCTGCACATGTGGGACTGTCTCTACCCACCTGAGGGACTGTCTCTACCCACCTGAGGGACTGTCTCTACCCACCTGAGGGACTGTCTCTACCCACCTGAGGACTGTTTCTACCCACTTGAGGGACTGTCTCTACCCACCTGAGGGACTATCTCCTACCCACCTGAGGGACTGTCTCTACCCACCCGAGGGACTGTCTTCTCTGCACATGTGGGACTGTCTCTACCCACCTGAGGGACTGTCTCTACCCACCTGAGGGACTTTCTCTAACCACCTGAGGGACTGTCTCTACCCACCTGAGGGACTGTCTCTACCCACCTGAGGGACTTATTTCTACCCACCTGAGGGACTGTCTCTACCCACCTGTGGAACTGTCTCTCCCCACCTGTGGGACTGTCTCCTACCCACCTGTGGGACTGTCTCCTACCCACCTGAGGGACTGTCTCCTACCCACCTGAGGGACTGTCTTCTCTGCACATGTGGGACTGTCTCTACCCACCTGAGGGACTGTCTCTACCCACCTGAGGGACTGTCTCTACCCACCTGAGGGACTGTCTCTACCCACCTGAGGACTGTTTCTACCCACTTGAGGGACTGTGTCTACCCACCTGAGGGACTATCTCCTACCCACCTGAGGGACTGTCTCTATCCACCCGAGGGACTGTCTTCTCTGCACATGTGGGACTGTCTCTACCCACCTGAGGGACTGTCTCTACCCACCTGAGGGACTTTCTCTAACCACCTGAGGGACTGTCTCTACCCACCTGAGGGACTGTCTCTACCCACCTGAAGGACTTATTTCTACCCACCTGAGGGACTGTCTCTACCCACCTGTGGGACTGTCTCTCCCCACCTGTTGGACTGTCTCCTACCCACCTGTGGGACTGTCTCCTACCCACCTGAGGGACTGTCTCCTACCCACCTGAGGGACTGTCTCTACCCACCTGAGGGACTGTCTCTACCCACCTGAGGGACTCTCTCTACACACCTGAGGGACTGTCTCTACCCACCTGAGGGACTGTCTCTACCCACCTGCGGGACTGTCTCTACCCACCTGCAGGACTTTCTACCACCCACCAGAGGGACTGTACCACCCACCAGAGGGACTCTCTAGTACCAACCGTAGGGACTGCCTCTACCCATCTCAGGGACTGTCTCTACCCACCTGTGGGACTGTCTCTACCCACCTGTGGGACTGTCTCTACCCACCTGGGGGACTGTCAGCTACCCACCTGAGGGACTGTCTTCTCTGCACCTGTGTGACTGTCTCTACTCAACTGTTGGACTGCCTCTACCCACCTGCGGGACTGTCTACCACCCACCAGAGGGACTGTCTACCACCCACCAGAGGGACTGTCTCTACCCACCTGAGGGACTGTCTCTACCCACCTGAGGGACTGTCTCTACCCACCTGAGGGACTGTCTCTACCCACCTGAGGGACTGTCTCTACCCACCTGAGGGACTGTCTCTACCCACCTGAGGGACTGTCTCTACCCACCTGAGGGACTGTCTCTACCCAGCTGAGGGACTATCTCCTACCCACCTGAGGGACTGTCTCTACCCACCTGAGGGACTGTCTCTACCCACCTGAGGGACTGTCTTTACCCACCTGAGGGACTGTCTCTACCCACCTGAGGGACTATCTCCTACCCACCTGAGGGACTGTCTCTACCCACCTGAGGGACTGTCTCTACCCACCTGAGGGACTGTCTCTACCCACCTGAGGGACTGTCTCTACCCACCTGAGGGACTGTCTCTACCCACTTGAGGGGCTGTCTACTACCCACCTGAGGGACTGTCTCCTACCCAACTGAGGGACTGTCTCTACCCACCTGAGGGACTGTCTCTACCCACCTGAGGAACTCTCTCTACCCACCTGAGGGACTGTCTCTACCCACTAGAGGGACTGTCTCTACCCACCTGAGGGACTGTCTCTACCCACCTGTGGGACTGTCTCTACCCACCTGAGGGACTGTCTCTACCCACCTGAGGGACTGTCTCTACCCACCTGAGGGACTGTCTCTACCCACCTGAGGGACTGTCTCTACCCACCTGCGGGACTGTCTCTACCCACTAGAGGGACTGTCTCTACCCACCTGAGGGACTGTCTCTACCCACCTGCGGGACTGTCTCTACCCACCTGCGGGACTTTCTACCACCCACCAGAGGGACTGTCTACCACCCACCAGAGGGACTCTCTTGTACCAACCAGAGGGACTGTCTCTACCCATCTGAGGGACTGTCTCTACCCACCTGTGGGACTGTCTCTACCCACCTGAGGGACTGTCTCTACCCACCTGAGGGACTGTCTCTACCCACCTGAGGGACTGTCTCTACCCACCTGAGGGACTGTCTCTACCCACCTGAGGGACTGTCTCTACCCACCTGCGGGACTTTCTACCACCCACCAGAGGGACTGTCTATCACCCACCAGAGGGACTCTCTAGTACCAACCACAGGGACTGTCTCTACCCATCTGAGGGACTGTCTCTACCCATCTGAGGGACTGTCTCTACCCACCTGTGGGACTGTCTCTACCCACCTGAGGGACTGTCTCTACCCACCTGAGGGACTGTCTCTACCCACCTGAGGGACTATCTCCTACCCACCTGAGGGACTGTCTCTACCCACCTGAGGGACTGTCTCTACCCACCTGAGGGACTGTCTCTACCCACCTGAGGGACTGTCTCTACCCACCTGAGGGACTGTCTCTACCCACTTGAGGGACTGTCTACTACCCACCTGAGGGGCTGTCTACTACCCACCTGAGGGACTGTCTCCTACCCACCTGAGGGACTCTCTCTACCCACCTGAGGGACTGTCTCTACCCACCTGAGGGACTGTCTCTACCCACCTGAGGGACTGTCTCTACCCACCTGAGGGACTGTCTTTACCCACCTGAGGGACTGTCTCTACCCACCTGAGGGACTATCTCCTACCCACCTGAGGGACTGTCTCTACCCACCTGAGGGACTGTCTCTACCCACCTGAGGGACTGTCTCTACCCACCTGAGGGACTGTCTCTACCCACCTGAGGGACTGTCTCTACCCACTTGAGGGGCTGTCTACTACCCACCTGAGGGACTGTCTCCTACCCAACTGAGGGACTGTCTCTACCCACCTGAGGGACTGTCTCTACCCACCTGAGGAACTCTCTCTACCCACCTGAGGGACTGTCTCTACCCACTAGAGGGACTGTCTCTACCCACCTGAGGGACTGTCTCTACCCATCTGCGGGACTGTCTCTACCCACCTGCGGGACTTTCTACCACCCACCAGAGGGACTGTCTACCACCCACCAGAGGGACTCTCTAGTACCAACCAGAGGGACTGTCTCTACCCATCTGAGGGACTGTCTCTACCCACCTGTGGGACTGTCTCTACCCACCTGAGGGACTGTCTCTACCCACCTGAGGGACTGTCTCTACCCACCTGAGGGACTATCTCCTACCCACCTGAGGGACTGTCTCTACCCACCTGAGGGACTGTCTCTACCGCCTGAGGGACTGTCTCTACCCACCTGAGGGACTCTCTCTACCCACCTGAGGGACTGTCTCTACCCACCTGAGGGACTGTCTCTACCCACCTGAGGGACTGTCTCTACCCACCTGCGGGACTTTCTACCACCCACCAGAGGGACTGTCTACCACCCACCAGAGGGACTCTCTAGTACCAACCACAGGGACTGTCTCTACCCATCTGAGGGACTGTCTCTACCCATCTGAGGGACTGTCTCTACCCACCTGTGGGACTGTCTCTACCCACCTGAGGGACTGTCTCTACCCACCTGAGGGACTGTCTCTACCCACCTGAGGGACTATCTCCTACCCACCTGAGGGACTGTCTCTACCCACCTGAGGGACTGTCTCTACCCACCTGAGGGACTGTCTCTACCCACCTGAGGGACTGTCTCTACCCACCTGAGGGACTGTCTCTACCCACTTGAGGGACTGTCTACTACCCACCTGAGGGGCTGTCTACTACCCACCTGAGGGACTGTCTCCTACCCACCTGAGGGACTCTCTCTACCCACCTGAGGGACTGTCTCTACCCACCTGAGGGACTGTCTCTACCCACCTGCGGGACTGTCTCTACCCACCTACGGGACTTTCTACCACCCACCAGAGGGACTGTCTACCACCCACCAGAGGGACTCTCTAGTACCAACCAGAGGGACTGTCTCTACCCATCTGAGGGACTGTCTCTACCCACCTGTGGGACTGTCTCTACCCACCTGTGGGACTGTCTCCTACCCACCTGAGGGACTGTCTCCTACCCACCTGAGGGACTGTCTACCACCCACCAGAGGGACTGTCGCTACCCACCGGAGGGACTGTCTCTACCCACTTGAGGGACTGTCTACTACCCACCTGAGGGGCTGTCTACTACCCACCTGAGGGACTGTCTCCTACCCACCTGAGGGACTCTCTCTACCCACCTGAGGGACTGTCTCTACCCACCTGAGGGACTGTCTCTACCCACCTGCGGGACTGTCTCTACCCACCTACGGGACTTTCTACCACCCACCAGAGGGACTGTCTACCACCCACCAGAGGGACTCTCTAGTACCAACCAGAGGGACTGTCTCTACCCATCTGAGGGACTGTCTCTACCCACCTGTGGGACTGTCTCTACCCACCTGTGGGACTGTCTCCTACCCACCTGAGGGACTGTCTCCTACCCACCTGAGGGACTGTCTACCACCCACCAGAGGGACTGTCGCTACCCACCGGAGGGACTGTCTCTACCCACCTGAGGGACTGTCTCTACCCACCTGAGGGACTGTCTCTACCCACCTGAGGGACTGTCTCTACCCACTTGAGGGACTGTCTACTACCCACCTGAGGGGCTGTCTACTAACCACCTGAGGGGCTGTCTACTACCCACCTGAGGGGCTGTCTACTACCCACCTGAGGGACTGTCTACTACCCACCTGAGGGACTGTCTACTACCCACCTGAGGGACTGTCTACTACCCACCTGAGGGACTGTGTAGTGGCTTCCTTTCGTCTTTACCATAGCCACTGCCCAAGCCTGAAGCGGGGTTGTTTGGTACGCATACAGTCCACACTCAAGGTTTCCAAAAGGCCAAACATTCAATGACATCCAGGGATATGGTGCAACAAAAATGTTTATTCGTCTCTACCCACCTGAGGGACTGTCTCTACCCACCTGAGGGACTGTCTATACCCACCTGAGGGACTGTCTCTACGCACCTGAGAGACAGTCTCTACCCATCTGAGGGACTGTCTACTACCCACCCGAGGTACTGTCTTCTCTGCACATGTGGGAATGTCTCTACCCACCTGAGAGACAGTCTCGATGCACCTGAGACATTCTCTACCCACCTGAGGGACTGTCTCTACCCACCATTATTACCCCACTACTCTACCACTACATATCTACAATACAACACATTATAACACCACGACTCTACCACTACATATCTACAATACAACACATTATTACACCACTACATATCTACAATACAACACATTATTACACCACTACTCTACCACTACATATCTACAATACAACACATTATTACATCACTACTCTACCACTACATATCTACAATACAACACATTATTACACCACTACTCTACCACTACATATCTACAATACAACACATTATTACACCACTACATATCTACAATACAACACATTATAACACCACTACTCTACCACTACATATCTACAATACAACACATTATAACACCACTACTCTACCACTACATATCTACAGTACAACACATTATAACACCACTACTCTACCACTACATATCTACAATACAACACATTATAACACCACTACTCTACCACTACATATCTACAATACAACACATTATTACACCACTACTCTACCACTACATATCTACAATACAACACATTATTACACCACTACTCTACCACTACATATCTACAATACAACACATTATAACACCACTACTCTACCACTACATATCTACAATACAACACATTATAACACCACTACTCTACCACTACATATCTACAATACAACACATTATTACACCACTACTCTACCACTACATATCTACAATACAACACATTATAACACCACTACTCTACCACTACATATCTACAGTACAACACATTATTACACCACTACATATCTACAATACAACACATTATAACACCACTACTCTACCACTACATATCTACAATACAACACATTATAACACCACTACTCTACCACTACATATCTACAATACAACACATTATAACACCACTACTCTACCACTACATATCTACAATACAACACATTATAACACCACTACTCTACCACTACATATCTACAATACAACACATTATTACACCACTACTCTACCACTACATATCTACAATACAACACATTATTACACCACTACTCTACCACTACATGTCTACAATACAACACATTATAACACCACTACTCTACCACTACATATCTACAATACAACACATTATAACACCACTACTCTACCACTACATATCTACAATACAACACATTATAACACCACTACTCTACCACTACATATCTACAATACAACACATTATAACACCACTACTCTACCACTACATATCTACAATACAACACATTATTACACCACTACTCTACCATTACATATCTACAGTACAACACATTATAACACCACTACTCTACCACTACATATCTACAATACAACACATTATTACACCACTACATATCTACAATACAACACATTATTACACCACTACTCTACCACTACATATCTACAATACAACACATTATTACACCACTACTCTACCACTACATATCTACAGTACAACACATTATAACACCACTACTCTACCACTACATATCTACAATACAACACATTATTACACCACTACATATCTACAATACAACACATTATAACACCACTACTCTACCACTACATATCTACAATACAACACATTATTACACCACTACTCTACCACTACATATCTATAATACAACACATTATTACACCACTACATATCTACAATACAACACATTATTACACCACTACATATCTACAATACAACACATTATTACACCACTACTCTACCACTACATATCTACAATACAACACATTATTACACCACTACTCTAACAACTACATATCTACAATACAACACATTATTACACCACTACTCTAACAACTACATATCTACAATACAACACATTATAACACCACTACTCTACCACTACATATCTATAATACAACACATTATTACGCCACTACTCTACCACTACATATCTACAATACAACACATTATTACACCACTACTCTACCACTACATATCTACAGTACAACACATTATTATACTACTACATATCTACAATACAACACATTATTACACCACTACTCTACCACTACATATCTACAATACAACACATTATTACACCACTACTCTAACACTACATATCTACAATACAACACATTATTACACCACTACTCTACCACTACATATCTACAATACAACACATTATTACACCACTACTCTACCACTACATATCTACAATACAACACATTATTACACCACTACTCTACCACTACATATCTACAATACAACACATTATAACACCACTACTCTACCACTACATATCTACAATACAACACATTATTACACCACTACTCTACCACTACATATCTACAATACAACACATTATTACACCACTACTCTACCATTACATATCTACAATACAACACATTATAACACCACTACTCTACCACTACATATCTACAATACAACACATTATAACACCACTACTCTACCACTACATATCTACAATACAACACATTATAACACCACTACTCTACCACTACATATCTACAATACAACACATTATAACACCACTACTCTACCACTACATATCTACAATACAACACATTATTACACCACTACTCTACCACTACATATCTACAGTACAACACATTATAACACCACTACTCTACCACTACATATCTACAATACAACACATTATTACACCACTACATATCTACAATACAACACATTATTACACCACTACTCTACCACTACATATCTACAATACAACACATTATTACACCACTACTCTACCACTACATATCTACAGTACAACACATTATAACACCACTACTCTACCACTACATATCTACAATACAACACATTATTACACCACTACATATCTACAATACAACACATTATAACACCACTACTCTACCACTACATATCTACAATACAACACATTATTACACCACTACTCTACCACTACATATCTATAATACAACACATTATTACACCACTACATATCTACAATACAACACATTATTACACCACTACATATCTACAATACAACACATTATTACACCACTACTCTACCACTACATATCTACAATACAACACATTATTACACCACTACTCTAACAACTACATATCTACAATACAACACATTATTACACCACTACTCTAACAACTACATATCTACAATACAACACATTATAACACCACTACTCTACATCTACATATCTATAATACAACACATTATTACGCCACTACTCTACCACTACATATCTACAATACAACACATTATTACACCACTACTCTACCACTACATATCTACAGTACAACACATTATTATACTACTACATATCTACAATACAACACATTATTACACCACTACTCTACCACTACATATCTACAATACAACACATTATTACACCACTACTCTAACACTACATATCTACAATACAACACATTATTACACCACTACTCTACCACTACATATCTACAATACAACACATTATTACACCACTACTCTACCACTACATATCTACAATACAACACATTATTACACCACTACTCTACCACTACATATCTACAATACAACACATTATAACACCACTACTCTACCACTACATATCTACAATACAACACATTATTACACCACTACTCTACCACTACATATCTACAATACAACACATTATTACACCACTACTCTACCATTACATATCTACAATACAACACATTATTACACCACTACTCTACCACTACATATCTACAATACAACACATTATTACACCACTACTCTACCACTACATATCTACAATACAACACATTATAACACCACTACTCTACCACTACATATCTACAATACAACACATTATTACACCACTACTCTACCACTACATATCTACAATACAACACATTATAACACCACTACTCTACCACTACATATCTACAGTACAACACATTATTACACCACTACATATCTACAATACAACACATTATAACACCACTACTCTACCACTACATATCTACAATACAACACATTATTACACCACTACATATCTACAATACAACACATTATAACACCACTACATATCTACAATACAACACATTATAACACCACTACTCTACCACTACATATCTACAATACAACACATTATAACACCACTACTCTACCACTACATATCTACAATACAACACATTATAACACCACTACTCTACCACTACATATCTACAATACAACACATTATAACACCACTACTCTACCACTACATATCTACAATACAACACATTATTACACCACTACTCTACCACTACATATCTACAATACAACACATTATAACACCACTACTCTACCACTACATATCTACAATACAACACATTATAACACCACTACTCTACCACTACATATCTACAATACAACACATTATAACACCACTACTCTACCACTACATATCTACAATACAACACATTATAACACCACTACTCTACCACTACATATCTACAATACAACACATTATTACACCACTACTCTACCACTACATATCTACAATACAACACATTATTACACCACTACATATCTACAATACAACACATTATTACACCACTACTCTACCACTACATATCTACAATACAACACATTATTACACCACTACTCTACCACTACATATCTACAGTACAACACATTATAACACCACTACTCTACCACTACATATCTACAATACAACACATTATTACACCACTACATATCTACAATACAACACATTATAACACCACTACTCTACCACTACATATCTACAATACAACACATTATTACACCACTACTCTACCACTACATATCTATAATACAACACATTATTACACCACTACATATCTACAATACAACACATTATTACACCACTACATATCTACAATACAACACATTATTACACCACTACTCTACCACTACATATCTACAATACAACACATTATTACACCACTACTCTAACAACTACATATCTACAATACAACACATTATTACACCACTACTCTAACAACTACATATCTACAATACAACACATTATAACACCACTACTCTACCACTACATATCTATAATACAACACATTATTACGCCACTACTCTACCACTACATATCTACAATACAACACATTATTACCCCACTACTCTACCATTACATATCTACAATACAACACATTATTACACCACTACTCTACCACTACATATCTATAATACAACACATTATAACACCACTACTCTACCACTACATATCTACAATACAACACATTATAACACCACTACTCTACCACTACATATCTACAGTACAACACATTATAACACCACTACTCTACCACTACATATCTACAATACAACACATTATTACACCACTACTCTACCACTACATATCTACAATACAACACATTATTACACCACTACATATCTACAATACAACACATTATTACACCACTACTCTACCACTACATATCTATAGTACTACACATTATAACACCACTACTCTACCACTACATATCTACAGTACAACACATTATAACACCACTACTCTACCACTACATATCTACAATACAACACATTATTACACCACTACATATCTACAATACAACACATTATTACACCACTACTCTACCACTACATATCTACAATACAACACATTATTATACTACTACTCTACCACTACATATCTACAATACAACACATTATTACACCACTACATATCTACAACACAATACACATTATTACACCACTACTCTACCACTACATATCTACACTACAACACATTATAACACCACTACTCTACCACTACATATCTACAATACAACACATTATTACACCACTACATATCTACAATACAACACATTATTACACCACTACTCTACCACTACATATCTACAATACAACACATTATTACCCCACTACTCTACCATTACATATCTACAATACAACACATTATTACACCACTACTCTACCACTACATATCTACAATACAACACATTATAACACCACTACTCTACCACTACATATCTACAATACAACACATTATTACACCACTACTCTACCACTACATATCTACAATACAACACATTATTACACCACTACTCTACCATTACATATCTACAATACAACACATTATTACACCACTACTCTACCACTACATATCTACAATACAACACATTATTACACCACTACTCTACCACTACATATCTACAATACAACACATTATAACACCACTACTCTACCACTACATATCTACAATACAACACATTATTACACCACTACTCTACCACTACATATCTACAATACAACACATTATAACACCACTACTCTACCACTACATATCTACAGTACAACACATTATTACACCACTACATATCTACAATACAACACATTATAACACCACTACTATACCACTACATATCTACAATACAACACATTATAACACCACTACTCTACCACTACATATCTACAATACAACACATTATAACACCACTACTCTACCACTACATATCTACAATACAACACATTATAACACCACTACTCTACCACTACATATCTACAATACAACACATTATAACACCACTACTCTACCACTACATATCTACAATACAACACATTATTACACCACTACTCTACCACTACATATCTACAATACAACACATTATAACACCACTACTCTACCACTACATATCTACAATACAACACATTATAACACCACTACTCTACCACTACATATCTACAATACAACACATTATAACACCACTACTCTACCACTACATATCTACAATACAACACATTATAACACCACTACTCTACCACTACATATCTACAATACAACACATTATTACACCACTACTCTACCACTACATATCTACAATACAACACATTATTACACCACTACATATCTACAATACAACACATTATTACACCACTACTCTACCACTACATATCTACAATACAACACATTATTACACCACTACTCTACCACTACATATCTACAGTACAACACATTATAACACCACTACTCTACCACTACATATCTACAATACAACACATTATTACACCACTACATATCTACAATACAACACATTATAACACCACTACTCTACCACTACATATCTACAATACAACACATTATTACACCACTACTCTACCACTACATATCTATAATACAACACATTATTACACCACTACATATCTACAATACAACACATTATTACACCACTACATATCTACAATACAACACATTATTACACCACTACTCTACCACTACATATCTACAATACAACACATTATTACACCACTACTCTAACAACTACATATCTACAATACAACACATTATTACACCACTACTCTAACAACTACATATCTACAATACAACACATTATAACACCACTACTCTACCACTACATATCTATAATACAACACATTATTACGCCACTACTCTACCACTACATATCTACAATACAACACATTATTACCCCACTACTCTACCATTACATATCTACAATACAACACATTATTACACCACTACTCTACCACTACATATCTATAATACAACACATTATAACACCACTACTCTACCACTACATATCTACAATACAACACATTATAACACCACTACTCTACCACTACATATCTACAGTACAACACATTATAACACCACTACTCTACCACTACATATCTACAATACAACACATTATTACACCACTACTCTACCACTACATATCTACAATACAACACATTATTACACCACTACATATCTACAATACAACACATTATTACACCACTACTCTACCACTACATATCTACAGTACAACACATTATAACACCACTACTCTACCACTACATATCTACAATACAACACATTATTACACCACTACATATCTACAATACAACACATTATTACACCACTACTCTACCACTACATATCTACAATACAACACATTATTATACTACTACTCTACCACTACATATCTACAATACAACACATTATTACACCACTACATATCTACAACACAATACACATTATTACACCACTACTCTACCACTACATATCTACACTACAACACATTATAACACCACTACTCTACCACTACATATCTACAATACAACACATTATTACACCACTACATATCTACAATACAACACATTATTACACCACTACTCTACCACTACATATCTACAATACAACACATTATTACCCCACTACTCTACCATTACATATCTACAATACAACACATTATTACACCACTACTCTACCACTACATATCTATAATACAACACATTATAACACCACTACTCTACCACTACATATCTACAATACAACACATTATAACACCACTACTCTACCACTACATATCTATAATACAACACATTATAACACCACTACTCTACCACTACATATCTACAATACAACACATTATAACACCACTACTCTACCACTACATATCTATAATACAACACATTATTACACCACTACATATCTACAATACAACACATTATAACACCACTACTCTACCACTACATATCTATAATACAACACATTATTACACCACTACATATCTACAATACAACACATTATTACACCACTACTCTACCACTACATATCTACAATACAACACATTATAACACCACTACTCTACCACTACATATCTATAATACAACACATTATTACACCACTACATATCTACAATACAACACATTATTACACCACTACTCTACCACTACATATCTACAATACAACACATTATAACACCACTACTCTACCACTACATATCTATAATACAACACATTATAACACCACTACTCTACCACTACATATCTACAATACAACACATTATTACCCCACTACTCTACCATTACATATCTACAATACAACACATTATAACACCACTACTCTACCACTACATATCTACAATACAACACATAACTACACCACTACATATCTACAATACAACACATTATAACACCACTACTCTACCACTACATATCTACAATACAACACATTATTACACCACTACTCTACCACTACATATCTACAATACAACACATTATTACCCCACTACTCTACCACTACATATCTACAATACAACACATTATAACACCACTACTCTACCACTACATATCTACAACACAATACACATTATTACACCACTACATATCTACAGTACAACACATTATAACACCACTACTCTACCACTACATATCTACAATACAACACATTATAACACCACTACTCTACCATTACATATCTACAATACAACACATTATTACACCACTACTCTACCACTACATATCTACAATACAACACATTATTACACCACTACATATCTACAGTACAACACATTATAACACCACTACTATACCACTACATATCTACAATACAACACATTATTACCCCACTACTCTACCATTACATATCTACAATACAACACATTATTACACCACTACTCTACCACTACATATCTACAGTACAACACATTATAACACCACTACTCTACCACTACATATCTACAGTACAACACATTATAACACCACTACTCTAACAACTACATATCTACAATACAACACATTATAACACCACTACTCTACCACTACATATCTACAATACAACACATTATAACACCACTACTCTACCACTACATATCTACAACACAATACACATTATTACACCACTACATATCTATAATACAACACATTATAACACCACTACTATACCACTACATATCTACAATACAACACATTATTACCCCACTACTCTACCATTACATATCTACAATACAACACATTATTACACCACTACTCTACCACTACATATCTACAATACAACACATTATTACACCACTACTCTAACAACTACATATCTACAATACAACACATTATAACACCACTACTCTACCACTACATATCTACAATACAACACATTATAACACCACTACTCTACCACTACATATCTACAATACAACACATTATTACACCACTACTCTACCACTACATATCTATAATACAACACATTATAACACCACTACTCTAACAACTACATATCTACAATACAACACATTATAACACCACTACTCTACCACTACATATCTATAATACAACACATTATAACACCACTACATATCTACAATACAACACATTATAACACCACTACTCTACCACTACATATCTACAATACAACACATTATAACACCACTACTCTACCACTACATATCTACAATACACCACATTATTACACCACTACTCTACCACTACATATCTACAATACAACACATTATAACACCACTACTCTACCACTACATATCTACAATACAACACATTATTACACCACTACTCTACCACTACATATCTACAATACAACACATTATTACACCACTACATATCTACAATACAACACATTATTACACCACTACTCTACCACTACATATCTACAATACAACACATTATTACACCACTACTCTACCACTACATATCTACAGTACAACACATTATAACACCACTACTCTACCACTACATATCTACAATACAACACATTATTACACCACTACATATCTACAATACAACACATTATAACACCACTACTCTACCACTACATATCTACAATACAACACATTATTACACCACTACTCTACCACTACATATCTATAATACAACACATTATTACACCACTACATATCTACAATACAACACATTATTACACCACTACATATCTACAATACAACACATTATTACACCACTACTCTACCACTACATATCTACAATACAACACATTATTACACCACTACTCTAACAACTACATATCTACAATACAACACATTATTACACCACTACTCTAACAACTACATATCTACAATACAACACATTATAACACCACTACTCTACCACTACATATCTATAATACAACACATTATTACGCCACTACTCTACCACTACATATCTACAATACAACACATTATTACCCCACTACTCTACCATTACATATCTACAATACAACACATTATTACACCACTACTCTACCACTACATATCTATAATACAACACATTATAACACCACTACTCTACCACTACATATCTACAATACAACACATTATAACACCACTACTCTACCACTACATATCTACAGTACAACACATTATAACACCACTACTCTACCACTACATATCTACAATACAACACATTATTACACCACTACTCTACCACTACATATCTACAATACAACACATTATTACACCACTACATATCTACAATACAACACATTATTACACCACTACTCTACCACTACATATCTACAGTACAACACATTATAACACCACTACTCTACCACTACATATCTACAATACAACACATTATTACACCACTACATATCTACAATACAACACATTATTACACCACTACTCTAACACTACATATCTACAATACAACACATTATTATACTACTACTCTACCACTACATATCTACAATACAACACATTATTACACCACTACATATCTACAACACAATACACATTATTACACCACTACTCTACCACTACATATCTACACTACAACACATTATAACACCACTACTCTACCACTACATATCTACAATACAACACATTATTACACCACTACATATCTACAATACAACACATTATTACACCACTACTCTACCACTACATATCTACAATACAACACATTATTACCCCACTACTCTACCATTACATATCTACAATACAACACATTATTACACCACTACTCTACCACTACATATCTATAATACAACACATTATAACACCACTACTCTACCACTACATATCTACAATACAACACATTATAACACCACTACTCTACCACTACATATCTATAATACAACACATTATAACACCACTACTCTACCACTACATATCTACAATACAACAAATTATAACACCACTACTCTACCACTACATATCTATAATACAACACATTATTACACCACTACATATCTACAATACAACACATTATAACACCACTACTCTACCACTACATATCTATAATACAACACATTATTACACCACTACATATCTACAATACAACACATTATTACACCACTACTCTACCACTACATATCTACAATACAACACATTATAACACCACTACTCTACCACTACATATCTATAATACAACACATTATTACACCACTACATATCTACAATACAACACATTATTACACCACTACTCTACCACTACATATCTACAATACAACACATTATAACACCACTACTCTACCACTACATATCTATAATACAACACATTATAACACCACTACTCTACCACTACATATCTACAATACAACACATTATTACCCCACTACTCTACCATTACATATCTACAATACAACACATTATAACACCACTACTCTACCACTACATATCTACAATACAACACATAACTACACCACTACATATCTACAATACAACACATTATAACACCACTACTCTACCACTACATATCTACAATACAACACATTATTACACCACTACTCTACCACTACATATCTACAATACAACACATTATTACCCCACTACTCTACCACTACATATCTACAATACAACACATTATAACACCACTACTCTACCACTACATATCTACAACACAATACACATTATTACACCACTACATATCTACAGTACAACACATTATAACACCACTACTCTACCACTACATATCTACAATACAACACATTATAACACCACTACTCTACCATTACATATCTACAATACAACACATTATTACACCACTACTCTACCACTACATATCTACAATACAACACATTATTACACCACTACATATCTACAGTACAACACATTATAACACCACTACTATACCACTACATATCTACAATACAACACATTATTACCCCACTACTCTACCATTACATATCTACAATACAACACATTATTACACCACTACTCTACCACTACATATCTACAGTACAACACATTATAACACCACTACTCTACCACTACATATCTACAGTACAACACATTATAACACCACTACTCTAACAACTACATATCTACAATACAACACATTATAACACCACTACTCTACCACTACATATCTACAATACAACACATTATAACACCACTACTCTACCACTACATATCTACAACACAATACACATTATTACACCACTACATATCTATAATACAACACATTATAACACCACTACTATACCACTACATATCTACAATACAACACATTATTACCCCACTACTCTACCATTACATATCTACAATACAACACATTATTACACCACTACTCTACCACTACATATCTACAATACAACACATTATTACACCACTACTCTAACAACTACATATCTACAATACAACACATTATAACACCACTACTCTACCACTACATATCTACAATACAACACATTATAACACCACTACTCTACCACTACATATCTACAATACAACACATTATTACACCACTACTCTACCACTACATATCTATAATACAACACATTATAACACCACTACTCTAACAACTACATATCTACAATACAACACATTATAACACCACTACTCTACCACTACATATCTATAATACAACACATTATAACACCACTACATATCTACAATACAACACATTATAACACCACTACTCTACCACTACATATCTACAATACAACACATTATAACACCACTACTCTACCACTACATATCTACAATACAACACATTATTACACCACTACTCTACCACTACATATCTACAATACAACACATTATTACACCACTACTCTACCACTACATATCTACAATACAACACATTATTACACCACTACTCTACCACTACATATCTACAGTACAACACATTATTACACCACTACTCTACCACTACATATCTACAATACAACACATTATTACACCACTACATATCTACAGTACAACACATTATTACACCACTACTCTACCACTACATATCTACAATACAACACATTATTACACCACTACATATCTACAGTACAACACATTATTACACCACTACTCTACCACTACATATCTACAATACAACACATTATTACACCACTACTCTACCACTACATATCTACAATACAACACATTATAACACCACTACTCTACCACTACATATCTACAATACAACACATTATTACACCACTACATATCTACAATACAACACATTATTACACCACTACATATCTACAATACAACACATTATAACACCACTACTCTACCACTACATATCTACAATACAACACATTATAACACCACTACTCTACCACTACATATCTACAATACAACACATTATTACACCACTACATATCTACAATACAACACATTATTACACCACTACATATCTACAATACAACACATTATAACACCACTACTCTACCACTACATATCTACAACACAATACACATTATTACACCACTACATATCTACAATACAACACATTATTACACCACTACATATCTACAATACAACACATTATAACACCACTACTCTACCACTACATATCTACAATACAACACATTATAACACCACTACATATTTTTTATTTTTATTTTTTATTTCACCTTTATTTAACCAGGTAGGCTAGTTGAGAACAAGTTCTCATTTGCAACTGCGACCTGGCCAAGATAAAGCACAGCAGTGTGAACAGACAACACAGAGTTACACATGGAGTAAACAATTAACAAGTCAATAACACAGTAGAAAAAAGGGGAGTCTATATATACATTGTGTGCAAAAGGCATGAGAAGGTAGGCAAATAATTACAATTATGCAGATTAACACTGGAGTGATAAATGATCAGATGGTTATGTAAAGGTAGAGATAGAGATATTGGTGTGCAAAAGAGCAGAAAAATAAATAAATAAAAACAGTATGGGGATGAGGTAGGTGAAAATGGGTGGGCTATTTACCAATAGACTATGTACAGCTGCAGCGATCGGTTAGCTGCTCAGATAGCAGATGTTTGAAGTTGGTGAGGGAGATAAAAGTCTCCAACTTCAGCGATTTTTGCAATTCGTTCCAATCACAGGCAGCAGAGAACTGGAACGAAAGGCGGCCAAATGAGGTGTTGGCTTTAGGGATGATCAGTGAGATACACCTGCTGGAGCGCGTGCTACGGATGGGTGTTGCCATCGTAACCAGTGAACTGAGATAAGGCGGAGCTTTACCTAGCATGGACTTGTAGATGACCTGGAGCCAGTGGGTCTGGCGACGAATATGTAGCGAGGGCCAGCCGACTAGAGCATACAAGTCGCAGTGGTGGGTGGTATAAGGTGCTTTAGTGACAAAACGGATGGCACTGTGATAAACTGCATCCAGTTTGCTGAGTAGAGTGTTGGAAGCAATTTTGTAGATGACATCGCCGAAGTCGAGGATCGGTAGGATAGTCAGTTTTACTAGGGTAAGTTTGGCGGCGTGAGTGAAGGAGGCTTTGTTGCGGAATAGAAAGCCGACTCTTGATTTGATTTTCGATTGGAGATGTTTGATATGGGTCTGGAAGGAGAGTTTAGAGTCTAGCCAGACACCTAGGTACTTATAGATGTCCACATATTCAAGGTCGGAACCATCCAGGGTGGTGATGCTGGTCAGGCGTGCGGGTGCAGGCAGCGAACGGTTGAAAAGCATGCATTTGGTTTTACTAGCGTTTAAGAGCAGTTGGAGTCCACGGAAGGAGTGCTGTATGGCATTGAAGCTCGTTTGGAGGTTAGATAGCACAGTGTCCAAGGACGGGCCGGAAGTATATAGAATGGTGTCGTCTGCGTAGAGGTGGATCAGGGAATCGCCCGCAGCATGAGAAACATCATTGATATATACAGAGAAAAGAGTCGGCCCGAGAATTGAACCCTGTGGCACCCCCATAGAGACTGCCAGAGGACCGGACAGCATGCCCTCCGATTTGACACACTGAACTCTGTCTGCAAAGTAATTGGTGAACCAGGCAAGGCAGTCATCCGAAAAACCGAGGCTACTGAGTCTGCCGATAAGAATACGGTGATTGACAGAGTCGAAAGCCTTGGCAAGGTCTATGAAGACGGCTGCACAGTACTGTCTTTTATCGATGGCGGTTATGATATCGTTTAGTACCTTGAGCGTGGCTGAGGTACACCCGTGACCGGCTCGGAAACCAGATTGCACAGCGGAGAAGGTACGGTGGGATTCAAGATGGTCAGTGATCTGTTTGTTGACTTGGCTTTCGAAGACCTTAGATAGGCAGGGCAGGATGGATATTGGTCTGTAACAGTTTGGGTCCAGGGTGTCGCCCCCTTTGAAGAGGGGGATGACTGCGGCAGCTTTCCAATCCTTGGGGATCTCAGACGATATGAAAGAGAGGTTGAACAGGCTGGTAATAGGGGTTGCGACAATGGCGGCGGATAGTTTCAGGAATAGAGGGTCCAGATTGTCAAGCCCAGCTGATTTGTACGGGTCCAGGTTTTGCAGCTCTTTCAGAACATCTGCTATCTGGATTTGGGTAAAGGAGAACCTGGAGAGGCTTGGGCGAGTAGCTGCGGGGGGGGGGGGGAGCTGTTGGACGAGGTTGGAGTAGCCAGGCGGAAGGCATGGCCAGCCGTTGAGAAATGCTTGTTGAAGTTTTCGATAATCATGGATTTATCGGTGGTGACCGTGTTACCTAGCCTCAGTGCAGTGGGCAGCTGGGAGGAGGTGCTCTTGTTCTCCATGGACTTCACAGTGTCCCAGAACTTTTTGGAGTTGGAGCTACAGGATGCAAACTTCTGCCTGAAGAAGTTGGCTTTAGCTTTCCTGACTGACTGTGCTTATTGGTTCCTGACTTCCCTGAACAGTTGCATATCGCGGGGACTGTTCGATGTTAGTGCAGTCCGCCACAGGATGTTTTTGTGCTGGTCGAGGGCAGTCAGGTCTGGAGTGAACCAGGGGCTATATCTGTTCTTAGTTCTGCATTTTTTGAACGGAGCATGCTTATCTAAAATGGTGAGGAAGTTACTTTTAAAGAAAGACCAGGCATCCTCAACTGACGGGATGAGGTCAATGTCCTTCCAGGATACCCGGCCAGGTCGATTAGAAAGGCCTGCTCACAGAAGTGTTTTAGGGAGCGTTTGACAGTGATGAGGGGTGGTCGTTTGACTGCGGCTCCATAGCGGATACAGGCAATGAGGCAGTGATCGCTGAGATCCTGGTTGAAGACAGCGGAGGTGTATTTGGAGGGCCAGTTGGTCAGGATGACGTCAATGAGGGTGCCCTTGTTTACAGAGTTAGGGTTGTACCTGGTGGGTTCCTTGATGATTTGAGTGAGATTGAGGGCATCTAGCTTAGATTGTAGGACTGCCGGGGTGTTAAGCATATCCCAGTTTAGGTCACCTAACAGAACAAACTCTGAAGCTAGATGGGGGGCGATCAATTCACAAATGGTGTCCAGGGCACAGCTGGGAGCTGAGGGGGGTCGGTAGCAGGCGGCAACAGTGAGAGACTTATTTCTGGAGAGAGTAATTTTCAAAATTAGTAGTTCGAACTGTTTGGGTATGGACCTGGAAAGTATGACATTACTTTGCAGGCTATCTCTGCAGTAGACTGCAACTCCTCCTCCTTTGGCAGTTCTATCTTGACGGAAGATGTTATAGTTGGGTATGGAAATCTCAGAATTTTTGGTGGCCTTCCTGAGCCAGGATTCAGACACGGCAAGGACATCAGGGTTAGCAGAGTGTGCTAGAGCAGTGAGTAAGACAAACTTAGGGAGGAGGCTTCTGATGTTGACATGCATGAAACCAAGGCTTTTTCGATCACAGAAGTCAACAAATGAGGGTGCCTGGGGACATGCAGGGCCTGGGTTTACCTCCACATCACCCGCGGAACAGAGAAGGAGTAGTATGAGGGTGCGGCTGAAGGCTATCAAAACTGGTCGCCTAGGGCGTTGGGGACAGAGAATAAGAGGAGCAGGTTTCTGGGCATGGTAGAATATATTCAGGGCATAATGCGCAAACAGGGGTATGGTGGGGTGCGGGTACAGCGGAGGTAAGCCCAGGCACTGGGTGATGATGAGAGAGGTTGTATCTCTGGACATGCTGGTTGTAATGGGTGAGGTCACCGCATGTGTGGGGGGTGGGACAAAGGAGGTAACAGGGGTATAAAGAGTGGAACTAGGGGCTCCATTGTAAACTAAAACAATGATAACTAACCTGCACAACAGTATACAAGGCATATTGACATTTGAGAAAGACATACAGCGAGGCATACAGTAATCACAGGTGTTGAATTGGGAGAGCTAGCTAAAACAGTAGGTGAGACAACAGCTAATCAGCTAGCACAACAACAGCAGGTAGAATGGCGATTGATTAGGCAGAGAGGGTCGGGTTAACTACACACAGAGCCTAAGTGCGGCTGGGGCCGACAGATAAAACATAAACAAGCAGAATGGATTACCGTGATTAATGGACAGTCCAGCATGCATCAGCTATGTAGCCAAGTGATCAGTGTCCAAGGGGCAGCGGTGGATGGGGCAGGGAAGCTGGACTGGCGAGTGTTATCCAGGTTAGAAAACTAACAATGACCAAATAGCTTGTAGCCAGTTAGCTGGTTAGCTTCTGGAGGTTCTTGAGTGTGTTCTAAAAATGTAAAGATAATAGCGGTTCCGTATCACATTGGGTGAGGCAGGTTACCGGAAGGTATAAACAAATTAAAAATCGAAAAGGGATAGAAAGTAAATATGGGTTCAGTGAGTGTTTGGGACGCGGCGATTCAGACGGTTAGCAGGCCTGTGCTAACAAGCTAACAGTTAGTAGACGGTGCTAAACACGGTAGCAGTTAGCGGACCGGGCTAAACAAGCTAGCAGTTAGCAGGCCGAATTTGCAAGCAAGGAGATAGCAAGGGTTAGAGAGTTAGCCTTTGGGGACGTCGCGATGGGGGTATCTGTTTATTCCTCTTCATGCAGTGACATCGATGGACCGGTCGTGGGTCTGGATATTGTAGCCCAGGAGCTCAAAATGTTCCGTTTGCGATGGGAATCCGGGGATGAAAAATAAAATAAAATAATAAATAGGTCCGTTATGCTCTGGTTAGAGTCGCGTTGTTCGAACTGGCGAGAGCTTTCCGAGCTAAAGGTTAGCTGATGACCGGTTAGCTGAAGACCGCTAGCAATGTTTTGCTGAAGCTGGTAGTTCGATGGCTAGCTTCAGTTGAGGGGTTCCAAGGTCCGAAGTAAATATAAATACTTTAGGAAAAATAGCTACGTTGGGTGAGGCGGGTTGCAGGAGAGTATTTAGAAGAAGTTGAGGTTCAGCAAAAAGTTTTAAAGATATGTGAAGAAAAAAAAAACGAAAACAAACGATATATACAAGGGACACAACACGACAATACGTCCTACTGCTACGCCATCTTGGATTTTAAATGCATATCTACAATACAACACATTATTACACCACTACATATCTACAATACAACACATTATAACACCACTACTCTACCACTACATATCTACAGTACAACACATTATAACACCACTACATATCTACAATACAACACATTATAACACCACTACATATCTACAATACAACACATTATAACACCACTACTCTACCACTACATATCTACAATACAACATATTATTACACCACTACTCTACAACTACATATCTACAATACAACACATTATAACACCACTACTCTACCACTACATATCTACAATACAACACATTATAACACCACTACATATCTACAATACAACACATTATTACACCACTACTCTACCACTACATATCTACACTACAACACATTATTACACCACTACTCTACCACTACATATCTACAATACAACACATTATTACACCACTACTCTACCACTACATATCTACACTACAACACATTATTACACCACTACTCTACCACTACATATCTACAATACAACACATTATTACACCACTACATATCTACAGTACAACACATTATAACACCACTACTCTACCACTACATATCTACAATACAACACATTATAACACCACTACTCTACCACTACATATCTACAATACAACACATTATTACACCACTACTCTACCACTACATATCTACAATACAACACATTATTACACCACTACTCTACCACTACATATCTACAATACAACACATTATTACACCACTACATATCTACAGTACAACACATTATAACACCACTACTCTACCACTACATATCTACAATACAACACATTATAACACCACTACTCTACCACTACATATCTATAATACAACACATTATAACACCACTACTCTACCACTACATATCTACAATACAACACATTATTACCCCACTACTCTACCATTACATATCTACAATACAACACATTATTACACCACTACTCTACCACTACATATCTACAATACAACACATTATAACACCACTACTCTACCACTACATATCTACAGTACAACACATTATAACACCACTACTCTACCACTACATATCCACAATACAACACATTATAACACCACTACTCTACCACTACATATCTACAACACAATACACATTATTACACCACTACATATCTACAGTACAACACATTATAACACCACTACTCTACCACTACATATCTACAATACAACACATTATAACACCACTACTCTACCACTACATATCTACAATACAACACATTATAACACCACTACTCTACCACTACATATCTACAATACAACACATTATTACACCACTACTCTACCACTACATATCTATAATACAACACATTATAACACCACTACTCTAACAACTACATATCTACAATACAACACATTATAACACCACTACTCTACCACTACATATCTATAATACAACACATTATAACACCACTACATATCTACAATACAACACATTATAACACCACTACTCTACCACTACATATCTACAATACACAACTACATATCTACAATACAACACATTATTACACCACTACATATCTACAGTACAACACATTATTACACCACTACTCTACCACTACATATCTACAATACAACACATTATTACACCACTACATATCTACAGTACAACACATTATAACACCACTACTCTACCACTACATATCTACAATACAAAACATTATTACACCACTACATATCTACAATACAACACATTATAACACCACTACTCTACCACTACATATCTACAATACAACACATTATAACACCACTACATATCTACAATACAACACATTATAACACCACTACTCTACCACTACATATCTACAATACAACACATTATTACACCACTACTCTACCACTACATATCTACAATACAACACATTATAACACCACTACTCTACCACTACATATCTACAATACAACACATTATTACACCACTACATATCTACAATACAACACATTATTACACCACTACATATCTACAATACAACACATTATAACACCACTACTCTACCACTACATATCTACAATACAACACATTATAACACCACTACATATCTACAATACAACACATTATTACACCACTACATATCTACAATACAACACATTATAACACCACTACTCTACCACTACATATCTACAATACAACACATTATTACACCACTACTCTACCACTACATATCTACAATACAACACATTATAACACCACTACATATCTACAATACAACACATTATTACACCACTACTCTACCACTACATATCTACACTACAACATATTATTACACCACTACTCTACCACTACATATCTACAATACAACACATTATTACACCACTACTCTACCACTACATATCTACACTACAACACATTATTACACCACTACTCTACCACTACATATCTACAATACAACACATTATTACACCACTAATCTACCACTACATATCTACAGTACAACACATTATTACACCACTACTCTACCACTACATATCTACAATACAACACATTATTACACCACTACTCTACCACTACATATCTACAATACAACACATTATTACACCACTACATATCTACAGTACAACACATTATAACACCACTACTCTACCACTACATATCTACAATACAACACATTATAACACCACTACTCTACCACTACATATCTACAATACAACACATTATTACACCACTACTCTACCACTACATATCTACAATACAACACATTATTACACCACTACTCTACCACTACATATCTACAATACAACACATTATTACACCACTACATATCTACAGTACAACACATTATAACACCACTACTCTACCACTACATATCTACAATACAACACATTATAACACCACTACTCTACCACTACATATCTACAATACAACACATTATTACCCCACTACTCTACCATTACATATCTACAATACAACACATTATTACACCACTACTCTAACAACTACATATCTACAATACAACACATAATTACACCACTACATATCTACAATACAACACATTATTACACCACTACTCTACCACTACATATCTACAGTACAACACATTATTACACCACTATATATCTACAATACAACACATTATAACACCACTACTCTACCACTACATATCTACAATACAACACATTATAACACCACTACTCTACCACTACATATCTACAATACAACACATTATTACACCACTACTCTACCACTACATATCTACAGTACAACACATTATTACACCACTATATATCTACAGTACAACACATTATAACACCACTACTCTACCACTACATATCTACAATACAACACATTATTACACCACTACTCTACCACTACATATCTACAGTACAACACATTATTACACCACTACTCTACCACTACATATCTACAATACAACACATTATTACACCACTACATATCTACAATACAACACATTATTACACCACTACATATCTACAATACAACACATTATAACACCACTACTCTACCACTACATATCTACAATACAACACATTATTACACCACTACTCTACCACTACATATCTACAATACAACACATTATAACACCACTACTCTACCACTACATATCTACAGTACAACACATTATAACACCACTACATATCTACAATACAACACATTATTACACCACTACTCTACCACTACATATCTACAATACAACACATTATAACACCACTACTCTACCACTACATATCTACAGTACAACACATTATAACACCACTACATATCTACAATACAACACATTATTACACCACTACTCTACCACTACATATCTACAGTACAACACATTATAACACCACTACATATCTACAATACAACACATTATTACACCACTACATATCTACAATACAACACATTATTACACCACTACTCTACCACTACATATCTATAATACAACACATTATTACACCACTACATATCTACAATACAACACATTATTACACCACTACTCTACTACTACATATCTACACTACAACACATTATTACACCACTACATATCTATAATACAACACATTATTACACCACTACTCTACCACTACATATCTACAATACAACACATTATTACACCACTACATATCTACAATACAACACATTATTACACCACTACATATCTACAATACAACACATTATTACACCACTACTCTACCACTACATATCTACAATACAACACATTATTACACCACTACTCTACCACTACATATCTATAATACAACACATTATTACACCACTACTCAACCACTACATATCTATAATACAACACATTATTACACCACTACTCTACCAATACATATCTACAATACAACACATTATTACACCACTACTCTACCATTACATATCTACAATACAACACATTATAACACCACTACTCTACCACTACATATCTACAATACAACACATTATAACACCACTACTCTACCACTACATATCTACAATACAACACATTATTACACCACTACATATCTACAGTACAACACATTATAACACCACTACTCTACCACTACATATCTACAATACAACACATTATAACACCACTACTCTACCACTACATATCTACAATACAACACATAACTACACCACTACATATCTACAATACAACACATTATTACACCACTACTCTACCAATACATATCTACAATACAACACATTATAACACCACTACTCTACCACTACATATCTACAATACAACACATTATTACACCACTACTCTACCACTACATATCTACAATACAACACATTATTACACCACTACTCTACCACTACATATCTACAATACAACACATTATTACACCACTACATATCTACAGTACAACACATTATAACACCACTACTCTACCACTACATATCTACAATACAACACATTATAACACCACTACTCTACCACTACATATCTATAATACAACACATTATAACACCACTACTCTACCACTACATATCTACAATACAACACATTATTACCCCACTACTCTACCATTACATATCTACAATACAACACATTATTACACCACTACTCTACCACTACATATCTACAATACAACACATTATTACACCACTACATATCTACAGTACAACACATTATAACACCACTACTCTACCACTACATATCTACAATACAACACATTATAACACCACTACTCTACCACTACATATCTACAACACAATACACATTATTACACCACTACATATCTACAGTACAACACATTATAACACCACTACTCTACCACTACATATCTACAATACAACACATTATAACAGCACTACTCTACCACTACATATCTACAATACAACAAATTATAACACCACTACTCTACCACTACATATCTACAATACAACACATTATTACACCACTACTCTAACAACTACATATCTACAATACAACACATTATAACACCACTACTCTACCACTACATATCTATAATACAACACATTATAACACCACTACATATCTACAATACAACACATTATAACACCACTACTCTACCACTACATATCTACAATACACAACTACATATCTACAATACCACATTATTACACCACTACATATCTACAGTACAACACATTATTACACCACTACTCTACCACTACATATCTACAATACAACACATTATTACACCACTACATATCTACAGTACAACACATTATAACACCACTACTCTACCACTACATATCTACAATACAACACATTATAACACCACTACTCTACCACTACATATCTACAATACAACACATTATAACACCACTACATATCTACAATACAACACATTATTACACCACTACTCTACCACTACATATCTACAATACAACACATTAGTACACCACTACTCTACCACTACATATCTACAATACAACACATTATAACACCACTACTCTACCACTACATATCTACAATACAACACATTATTACACCACTACATATCTACAGTACAACACATTATAACACCACTACTCTACCACTACATATCTACAATACAACACATTATAACACCACTACATATCTACAATACAACACATTATTACACCACTACATATCTACAATACAACACATTATTACACCACTACTCTACCACTACATATCTACAATACAACACATTATTACACCACTACTCTACCACTACATATCTATAATACAACACATTATTACACCACTACTCAACCACTACATATCTATAATACAACACATTATTACACCACTACTCTACCAATACATATCTACAATACAACACATTATTACACCACTACTCTACCATTACATATCTACAATACAACACATTATAACACCACTACTCTACCACTACATATCTACAATACAACACATTATAACACCACTACTCTACCACTACATATCTACAATACAACACATTATTACACCACTACATATCTACAGTACAACACATTATAACACCACTACTCTACCACTACATATCTACAATACAACACATTATAACACCACTACTCTACCACTACATATCTACAATACAACACATAACTACACCACTACATATCTACAATACAACACATTATTACACCACTACTCTACCAATACATATCTACAATACAACACATTATAACACCACTACTCTACCACTACATATCTACAATACAACACATTATTACACCACTACTCTACCACTACATATCTACAATACAACACATTATTACACCACTACTCTACCACTACATATCTACAATACAACACATTATTACACCACTACATATCTACAGTACAACACATTATAACACCACTACTCTACCACTACATATCTACAATACAACACATTATAACACCACTACTCTACCACTACATATCTATAATACAACACATTATAACACCACTACTCTACCACTACATATCTACAATACAACACATTATTACCCCACTACTCTACCATTACATATCTACAATACAACACATTATTACACCACTACTCTACCACTACATATCTACAATACAACACATTATTACACCACTACATATCTACAGTACAACACATTATAACACCACTACTCTACCACTACATATCTACAATACAACACATTATAACACCACTACTCTACCACTACATATCTACAACACAATACACATTATTACACCACTACATATCTACAGTACAACACATTATAACACCACTACTCTACCACTACATATCTACAATACAACACATTATAACACCACTACTCTACCACTACATATCTACAATACAACAAATTATAACACCACTACTCTACCACTACATATCTACAATACAACACATTATTACACCACTACTCTACCACTACATATCTATAATACAACACATTATAACACCACTACTCTAACAACTACATATCTACAATACAACACATTATAACACCACTACTCTACCACTACATATCTATAATACAACACATTATAACACCACTACATATCTACAATACAACACATTATAACACCACTACTCTACCACTACATATCTACAATACACAACTACATATCTACAATACAACACATTATTACACCACTACATATCTACAGTACAACACATTATTACACCACTACTCTACCACTACATATCTACAATACAACACATTATAACACCACTACATATCTACAATACAACACATTATTACACCACTACTCTACCACTACATATCTACAATACAACACATTATTACACCACTACTCTACCACTACATATCTACAATACAACACATTATAACACCACTACTCTACCACTACATATCTACAATACAACACATTATTACACCACTACATATCTACAGTACAACACATTATAACACCACTACTCTACCACTACATATCTACAATACAACACATTATAACACCACTACTCTACCACTACATATCTACAATACAACACATAACTACACCACTACATATCTACAATACAACACATTATTACACCACTACTCTACCAATACATATCTACAATACAACACATTATAACACCACTACTCTACCACTACATATCTACAATACAACACATTATTACACCACTACTCTACCACTACATATCTACAATACAACACATTATTACACCACTACTCTACCACTACATATCTACAATACAACACATTATTACACCACTACATATCTACAGTACAACACATTATAACACCACTACTCTACCACTACATATCTACAATACAACACATTATAACACCACTACTCTACCACTACATATCTATAATACAACACATTATAACACCACTACTCTACCACTACATATCTACAATACAACACATTATTACCCCACTACTCTACCATTACATATCTACAATACAACACATTATTACACCACTACTCTACCACTACATATCTACAATACAACACATTATTACACCACTACATATCTACAGTACAACACATTATAACACCACTACTCTACCACTACATATCTACAATACAACACATTATAACACCACTACTCTACCACTACATATCTACAACACAATACACATTATTACACCACTACATATCTACAGTACAACACATTATAACACCACTACTCTACCACTACATATCTACAATACAACACATTATAACACCACTACTCTACCACTACATATCTACAATACAACACATTATAACACCACTACTCTACCACTACATATCTACAATACAACACATTATTACACCACTACTCTACCACTACATATCTATAATACAACACATTATAACACCACTACTCTAACAACTACATATCTACAATACAACACATTATAACACCACTACTCTACCACTACATATCTATAATACAACACATTATAACACCACTACATATCTACAATACAACACATTATAACACCACTACTCTACCACTACATATCTACAATACACAACTACATATCTACAATACAACACATTATTACACCACTACATATCTACAGTACAACACATTATTACACCACTACTCTACCACTACATATCTACAATACAACACATTATAACACCACTACTCTACCACTACATATCTACAATACAAAACATTATTACACCACTACATATCTACAATACAACACATTATAACACCACTACTCTACCACTACATATCTACAATACAACACATTATAACACCACTACATATCTACAATACAACACATTATTACACCACTACTCTACCACTACATATCTACAATACAACACATTATTACACCACTACATATCTACAATACAAAACATTATTACACCACTACATATCTACAATACAACACATTATAACACCACTACTCTACCACTACATATCTACAATACAACACATTATAACACCACTACATATCTACAATACAACACATTATAACACCACTACTCTACCACTACATATCTACAATACAACACATTATTACACCACTACTCTACCACTACATATCTACAATACAACACATTATAACACCACTACTCTACCACTACATATCTACAATACAACACATTATTACACCACTACATATCTACAATACAACACATTATTACACCACTACATATCTACAATACAACACATTATTACACCACTACATATCTACAATACAACACATTATAACACCACTACTCTACCACTACATATCTACACTACAACACATTATAACACCACTACTCTACCACTACATATCTACAATACAACACATTATTACACCACTACTCTACCACTACATATCTACAATACAACACATTATAACACCACTACATATCTACAATACAACACATTATTACACCACTACTCTACCACTACATATCTACACTACAACACATTATTACACCACTACTCTACCACTACATATCTACAATACAACACATTATTACACCACTACTCTACCACTACATATCTACAATACAACACATTATTACACCACTACATATCTACAATACAACACATTATAACACCACTACATATCTACAATACAACACATTATTACACCACTACTCTACCACTACATATCTACAGTACAACACATTATTACACCACTACTCTACCACTACATATCTACAATACAACACATTATTACACCACTACTCTACCACTACATATCTACAATACAACACATTATTACACCACTACATATCTACAGTACAACACATTATAACACCACTACTCTACCACTACATATCTACAATACAACACATTATAACACCACTACTCTACCACTACATATCTACAATACAACACATTATTACACCACTACTCTACCACTACATATCTACAATACAACACATTATTACACCACTACTCTACCACTACATATCTACAATACAACACATTATTACACCACTACATATCTACAGTACAACACATTATAACACCACTACTCTACCACTACATATCTACAATACAACACATTATAACACCACTACTCTACCACTACATATCTACAATACAACACATTATTACCCCACTACTCTACCATTACATATCTACAATACAACACATTATTACACCACTACTCTAACAACTACATATCTACAATACAACACATAATTACACCACTACATATCTACAATACAACACATTATTACACCACTACTCTACCACTACATATCTACAGTACAACACATTATTACACCACTATATATCTACAATACAACACATTATAACACCACTACTCTACCACTACATATCTACAATACAACACATTATAACACCACTACTCTACCACTACATATCTACAATACAACACATTATTACACCACTACTCTACCACTACATATCTACAGTACAACACATTATTACACCACTATATATCTACAGTACAACACATTATAACACCACTACTCTACCACTACATATCTACAATACAACACATTATTACACCACTACTCTACCACTACATATCTACAGTACAACACATTATTACACCACTACTCTACCACTACATATCTACAATACAACACATTATTACACCACTACATATCTACAATACAACACATTATTACACCACTACATATCTACAATACAACACATTATAACACCACTACTCTACCACTACATATCTACAATACAACACATTATTACACCACTACTCTACCACTACATATCTACAATACAACACATTATAACACCACTACTCTACCACTACATATCTACAGTACAACACATTATAACACCACTACATATCTACAATACAACACATTATTACACCACTACTCTACCACTACATATCTACAATACAACACATTATTACACCACTACATATCTACAATACAACACATTATAACACCACTACTCTACCACTACATATCTACAATACAACACATTATTACACCACTACTCTACCACTACATATCTACAATACAACACATTATAACACCACTACTCTACCACTACATATCTACAGTACAACACATTATAACACCACTACATATCTACAATACAACACATTATTACACCACTACTCTACCACTACATATCTACAATACAACACATTATAACACCACTACTCTACCACTACATATCTACAGTACAACACATTATAACACCACTACATATCTACAATACAACACATTATTACACCACTACTCTACCACTACATATCTACAGTACAACACATTATAACACCACTACATATCTACAATACAACACATTATTACACCACTACATATCTACAATACAACACATTATTACACCACTACTCTACCACTACATATCTATAATACAACACATTATTACACCACTACATATCTACAATACAACACATTATTACACCACTACTCTACTACTACATATCTACACTACAACACATTATTACACCACTACATATCTATAATACAACACATTATTACACCACTACTCTACCACTACATATCTACAATACAACACATTATTACACCACTACATATCTACAATACAACACATTATTACACCACTACATATCTACAATACAACACATTATTACACCACTACTCTACCACTACATATCTACAATACAACACATTATTACACCACTACATATCTACAGTACAACACATTATAACACCACTACTCTACCACTACATATCTACAATACAACACATTATAACACCACTACTCTACCACTACATATCTACAATACAACACATAACTACACCACTACATATCTACAATACAACACATTATTACACCACTACTCTACCAATACATATCTATAATACAACACATTATTACACCACTACTCTACCACTACATATCTATAATACAACACATTATTACACCACTACTCTACCAATACATATCTACAATACAACACATTATAACACCACTACTCTACCACTACATATCTATAATACAACACATTATTACACCACTACTCTACCACTACATATCTACAATACAACACATTATAACACCACTACATATCTACAATACAACACATTATTACACCACTACTTATCTACAGTACAACACATTATTACACCACTACTCTAACAACTACATATCTACAATACAACACATTATTACACCACTACTCTACCACTACATATCTACAATACAACACATAACTACACCACTACATGGGGGTATAGAGGGAGGTGTAGAGGGAGGGAGGAGAGGTGGTGTAGAGGGAGGGAAGGGTTGGGTTGGGGGTGTAGAGGGAGGGAATGGGTGGGGAGGGGGTGTAGAGGGAGGGAAGGGTTGGGTTGGGGGTGTAGAGGGAGGGAAGTGTTGGGGTGGGGGTGTAGAGGGAGGGAAGGGTTGGGGTGGGGAGTGGGTGTAGATGGAGGGGAGGGTCGAGAGGGAGGGGAGGGGTGTACAGGGAGGGGAGGGGGTGTAGAGGGAGGGGAGGGGAGGTGGTGTAGAGGGTGGGAAGTGGTGTGGTGGAGAAGGGGTGTAGAGGGAGGGAGGGGAGGTGGTGTAGAGGGAGGGAAGGGGTGGGGAGGGGGTGTAGAGGGAGGGAAGGGTTGGGGTGGGGGTGTAGAGGGAGGGAGGGGAGGTGGTGTAGAGGGAGGGAAGGGTTGGGGTGGGGAGTGGGTGTAGATGGAGGGGAGGGTCGAGAGGGAGGGGAGGGGTGTACAGGGAGGGGAGGGGGTGTAGAGGAAGGGGAGGGGAGGTGGTGTAGAGGGTGGGAAGGGGTGTGGTGGAGAGGGGGTGTAGAGGGAGGTAATGAATGACAAATTGCAGGAAAATTGTTTTGAGTCACGGCAGATTTGGTGGAGCGAGAAAAGCACTGATGACGGAGGTTCTGTGACGAGGATTAGCGAGGGGATGGGGCTGGTCCATGTGTGTGTGTGGGGGGGGGGTCCATGTATGTTTGTGTGTGTGGGCTTGTAAAGTGTTGCATTTTTTTGGTGTGGGGTCATGGAGTGTGTGTGGAGGTGGTGGGTGTTGGAGGGAGGGAGGGAGGGAGGGAGCTGGAGACCGCTGCAGGATAGATAATGATGAGTAGAAAGGGAGTGACAGAGGACAAGAGTGACTGAGTGAATGAGTGAATGTGTGAGCAAACCAGTAGTTATGGAGAAAGAGTCACATGACGAGAGGAAATGACAGAACCGAATCACAGACAGGGACAAAAGAGCGAAAGAGTCGATGCAGAGATGAAGGGAGGGGGGGGTCAGGCGGAGATGGCGGGGAGGGCAGGAATTGAAAGAGTGCCAAGGTGATTCAAAATGTTTTTTTCCTCCTTTGTGTTGATGATGCGTTGTGGGAAGTGTGGTTTCACTGAGTGTTGTGACACAGAGAAGGTTTGGGAAGTGTGGTTTCACTGAGTGTTGTGACACAGAGAAGGTTTGGGAAGTGTGGTTTCACTGAGTGTTGTGACACAGAGAAGGTTTGGGAAGTGTGGTTTCACTGAGTGTTGTGACACAGAGAAGGTTTGGGAAGTGTGGTTTCACTGAGTGTTGTGACACAGAGAAGGTTTGGGAAGTGTGGTTTCACTGAGTGTTGTGACACAGAGAAGGTTTGGGAAGTGTGGTTTCACTGAGTGTTGTGACACAGAGAAGGATTGGGAAGTGTGGTTTCACTGATTGTTGTGACACAGAGAAGGTGTGGGAAGTGTGGTTTCACTGAGTGTTGTGACACAGAGAAGGTTTGGGAAGTGTGGTTTCACTGAGTGTTGTGACACAGAGAAGGTTTGGGAAGTGTGGTTTCACTGAGTGTTGTGACACAGAGAAGGTGTGGGAAGTGTGGTTTCACTGAGTGTTGTGACACAGAGAAGGTGTGGGAAGTGTGGTTTCACTGAGTGTTGTGACACAGAGAAGGTGTGGGAAGTGTGGTTTCACTAAGTGTTGTGACAGAGAAGTTGTGGGAAGTGTGTTTGTCTTTTCAGTCCCTCTCTGGATGGTGATGAATGTGTGGTCCCTAACCCTCCCCTCTTCCTTCCACATCCCCCTTCCTTCCCCTCCCTTCTTCCTTCCCCTCCTCTCTTCCTTCCCACCCCCTCACCTCTTCCTTCACACCCCCTCTTCTGTCCCCACCCTTCTTCCTTCCTTCCCATCCCCTTTTTCCTTCCTTCCCCTCTTCCTTCCCCTCCCCTCTTCCCTTCCTTCCCCTCTTCCTTCCCCTCCTCCCTTCCTTCCCCTCCTCTTTTCCCTTCCCTCCCCTCTTCCTTACCCTCCCCTCTCCTCTTCCTTCCCACCCCTCTTCTGTCCCCTCCCTTCTTCCTTCCCCTCCGCCTTCCCACCCCCTCTTCCTTCCCACCCCCTCTTCCTTCCCACCCCCTCTTCCGTCCCATCCCCTCTTCCTTTCCCTCCATTCTTCCTTCCCACCCCCTCTTCCTTCCCCTCCCTTCTTCCTTCCCACCCCCTCTTCCTTCCTTCCCCTCCCTCCTCCTTCCCTCTCCTCCCCCTTCCCCTTCCCTCTCTTCTCCCCTCCCCCATTCCGATCCCCCCTTCTTCCTTTTCCTCCCCCTTACTTCCCTCCCTTCTTCCTTCCCCTTCCCCCCCTTCTTCCTTCCCCTCCCCCTTCCTCCCCCTCCATTCTTCCTTCCCCTCTTCTGTGCCTTCACCCCTTTTTTCCCCTCCCCTTTCTTTCCCATCCCACTTCCTTTCCCTCCCCCTTCCTCCCCCTCCCTTCTTCCTTCCCCACCCCCTCCTTCCCTCCCCCATGCCTTCACCCCTTCCTTCACCTCCCCCTTCTTTCCCCTCCCCTCGTCCCTTCCTTCCCCTCCCCTCTTCCTTCCCCGCTCCCGTCTTCCTTCCCCCCTCCCCTCTTCCTTTCCTCTTCCTTTCCTTTCCTTTCCTCCTACTTTCCTTACCCTCCCCCTTCCTTCCCCTCCCCTCTTCCTCCCCCTTCCTTGGATGAAACAATGAGTGAAACAATTAATTATAGGGTGGAAAAAACAGTTAATTATAGGACGAATGAAACAGTGAATTATAGGACGAATGAAACAGTGAATTATAGGTTGGATGAAACAGTGAATTATAGAACGGAAGAAACAGCGAATGACTATTACAGGGGCTGAGTCACTGGCTTACTGGTGCTCTTCCATGCCGTCCATAGGAGGGGTGCGTCACTTGAGTGGGTTGAGTCACTGACGCGATCTTCCTGTCTGGGTTGGTTCCCCCCCTTGGGTTGTGCCGTGGCGGAGATCTTTGTGGGCTATACTCAGCCTCGTCTCAGGATGGTAAGGTGGTTGAATATATCCCTCTAGTGGTATGGGGGCTGTGCTTTGTCAAAGTGGGGGTTATATCCTGCCTGTTTGGCCCTGTCCGGGGGTATCATCAGATGGGGCCACAGTGTCTCCTGACCCCTCCTGTCCCAGCCTCCAGTATTTATGCTGCAGTAGTTTATGTGTCGGGGGGCTAGGGTCAGTCTGTTATATCTGGAGTACTTCTGCTGCCTTATCCGGTGTCCTGTGTGAATCTCTCTAATTCTCTCTTTCTCTCTTTCTTTGTCTCTCTGAAGACCTGAGCCCTAGGACCATGCCTTAGGACTACCTGGCATGATGACTCCTTGCTGTCCCCAGTCCACCTGGCCGTGCTGCTGCTCCAGTTTCAACTGTTCTGGCTGTGGCTACGGAACCCTGACCTGTTCACCGGACGTGCTACCTGTCCCAGACCTGCTGTTTTCAACTCTCTAGAGACAGCAGGAGCAGTAGAGATACTCTTAATGATCGGCTATGAAAAGCCAACTGACATTTACTCCCGAGGTGCTGACTTTCTTCACCCTCGACAACTACTGTGATTATTAATATTTGACCATGCTGGTCATTTATGAACATTTGAACATCTTGGCCATGTTCCGTTATATTGGTCATGTTCTGTTATAATCTTCACCCGGCACAGCCAGAAGAGGACTGGCCACACCTCATATCCTGGTTACTCTCTAGGTTTCTTCCTAGGTTTTGGCCTTTCTAGAGAGTTTTTCCTAGCCACCGTGCTTTTACCCCTGCATTGCTTGCTGTTTGGGGTTAGGATGAGTTTCTGTACAGCACTTTGAGATTTCAGCTGATGTAAGAAGGGCTATATAAATACATTATAAATAAATTAGATTTGATTTGATGAAATGGTGAATAAAGCAATGAGTGAAACAGTGAATGAAACTGTGAATGAGACTGAGGAACTACAGGTGGTATTTCTGGCATAAACAGAATGATCGTCATCTAGTCATCTGCAGTCTGGACAGTTGTCCTATCTGTCTCTATTCTGATATGTCATGATCAGAGGAAACTCTCTAAATAACCTCCATTCAGGTGAGAGGATAAAAGGTTTAAAATAGAATGACCAAATATGTTGTATTTCTCCTTAAAAACGTCTTGATGCACCCGTCCAGATTAGCTTGTTGTTAATCCACCTGGCATGTCAGATTTCAATAAAGATTTTCGGCGAAAGCTATCCAAGCGTTTATGTAAGAACATCTCTCTCAGTAGACAAAACATTACAAACAGCTAGCAGCCAAGTAGATTGGTCACGAAAGTCAGAAATAAATTGATTAAATTGCTTACCTTTGATGATCTTCGGATGTTTGCACTCACAAGACTTACAATAAATGTTCACACAATATATGTTCCTTTTGTTCCACAAAGATTATTTTTTATATCCAAAATACTTCCATTTGTTTGGCGCATTACGTTCAGAAATCCACAGTCTCGAGCGGTCACGACATCGCAGACAAAAATTCCAAATGGTATTCGTAAAGTTCACGGAAACATGTCAAATGTTTTTTATAATCAATCCTCAGGTTGTTTTTTCAATATATAATCGACTGTCACGTTCTGACCATAGTTCTTTTGTGTTTTCTTTGTTTTAGTGTTGGTCAGGATGTGAGCTGAGTGGGCATTCTATGTTGTATGTCTAGTTTGTCTATTTCTATGTTTGGCCTGATATGGTTCTCAATCAGTGTTAGTCATTGTCTCTGTTTGGGAACCATATTTAGGTAGCCTGTTTTGTGTTGGGTTTTGTGGGTTGTTGTCTTCTGTCTGTGTGTTTATGCACCAGATAGGACTGTTTCGGATTTTTCACATTTGTTGTTTTGTAGTGTTCACATTTATTGTCCTTATTAAACATGTTGAACACTAACCACGCTGCATTTTGGTCCTCCTCTCCTTCAACAGAAGAAAACCGTTACATCGATAATATATCAACCGGGACTTTAGCTTTGTTAATAGGAGAGAGAGACACAATGGCTGCTCCAAACTGTTGCACATGCAAAACGCTGCTGGCACCAAGCTATACACTGACACGGTGTGATTTTTCTCGCTCATTTTTCAAAATAAAAGCCTGAAACTATGTCTAAAGACTGTTCACAACATGGGGAAGCCATAGGAAAAGGAATCCTTTAAATGGAGGGAAGGCATTCAGTGGACCATGGAGCTTTCAAAATAGAAGCCACTTCCTGGTTGAATTTTCCTCAGGTTTTCGCCTGCAATATCAGTTTTGTTATACTCACAGACAATATTGTGACAGTTTTGGAAACTTTAGAGTGTTTTCTATCCTAATCTGACAATTATATGCATATTCTAGATTCTGGGCCTGAGAAATAGGCAGATACATGTGGGTACGTTTTAACTGTTCCTTTAACCTTTATTATGTGGGTAAGACCAAACGCGAACGTGTGACAAGGATATGTGGGCATAAGAGCTCCATTTACAACCATGATGAAAAATCCCCTGTTGCCAGGCATTTCAACAGCAAAAGCCATGATGAAAATCCCCTGTTGCCAGGCATTTCAACAGCCATTATGATGATGAAAAATCCCGTTGCCAGGCATTTCAACAGCAACAATTATGAAAAATCACCTGTTGCCGGGCATTTAAATAGACAAATTAATGCTGAAAATTCCCCTGTTGCCAGGCATTTCAACAGCCATAACCATGATGAAAAATCCCCTGTTGCCAGGCATTTCAACAGCCATAACCATGATGAAAAATCCCCTGTTGTCAGGCGTTTCAACAGCCATTATCATGATGAATGATCCCCTGTTGCCAGGCATTTCAACAGCCATAATCATGATGAAAATTCTGATATTTCCAGTCATTTCAACAGCTATAATCATGATGAAAATTGACCTGTTGCCAGGCATTTCAACTGCCATAATCATGATGAATGATCCCCTGTTGCCAGGCATTTCAACAGCCATTATCATGATGAATGATCCCCTGTTGCCAGGCATTTCAACAGCCATAAT